>NW_028296336.1:0-72000 GCF_964197995.2 Scardinius erythrophthalmus
ACTAAATTGCTCATAACTCCTAGACAGTTTGTCCTAGAGTCTCAATTTTTAGCATCACTGTGATCCCTGGCTCCAGACGGACAAAATGGCTATCTCCAAATCCCGATCCGAGCAAAAAAAAATTTGTTATGGGCAATTTTGTCCAAAACCTACTTTTGCGAACTAGTCCTAGGTTTTTGGCCCAATCCAGACCAGACCAGTCTAGCACAATTCTCTGGAGTCTCTAGATCAATAATTATTGAAAGAAAGTTGAACTTTTGCATTGGCCTGGCTGTAACAGGGTCATTTAGGGAAGGGGCGGGACAAAAAAACACTCAAAAGCCTATACAACCTAAGGGAAAACCCCAAACTTCACAAAAATCGATGAGCAGGTGTGTCAGACCATGGTGAAGAAGCATGCCAAGTTTCGTGAAGATCGGACCATAGGTGGCGCTATAACTGTCCAAAACGTCTCTTCTTATTAGGGGTTCAAGCACGAAGTGCTGAAACCCTATTGTAATTGTGCTGATTTTTATTATTATTATTATTATTATTATTATTATTCCGCCCTAAAACGCATTGTGCAGCCCAAACCGTAAGAGCTGGAACCTTGAAACTTGGCCAAATGGTAGTCCTCAATTTGGGGAGAACCTATCAAAATATGACCCCGATTGGCCTATAGGTGGCGCTATAATGACCAAATTTACTAAATTGCTCATAACTCCTAGACAGTTTGTCCTAGAGTCTCAATTTTAGCATCACTGTGATCCCTGGCTCCAGACGGACAAAATGGCTATCTCCAAATCCCGATCCGAGCAAAAAAAATTTGTTATGGGCAATTTTGTCCAAAACCTACTTTTGCGAACTAGTCCTAGGTTTTTGGCCCAATCCAGACCAGACCAGTCTAGCACAATTCTCTGGAGTCTCTAGATCAATAATTATTGAAAGAAAGTTGAACTTTTGCATTGGCCTGGCTGTAACAGGTCATTTAGGGAAGGGGCGGGACAAAAAAACACTCAAAAGCCTATACAACCTAAGGGAAAACCCCAAACTTCACAAAATCGATGAGCAGGTGTGTCAGACCATGGTGAAGAAGCATGCCAAGTTTCGTGAAGATCGGACCATAGGTGGCGCTATAACTGTCCAAAACGTCTCTTCTTATTAGGGTTCAAGCACGAAGTGCTGAAACCCTATTGTAATTGTGCTGATTTTTATTATTATTATTATTATTATTATTATTATTCCGCCCTAAAACGCATTGTGCAGCCCAAACCGTAAGAGCTGGAACCTTGAAACTTGGCCAAATGGTAGTCCTCAATTTGGGGAGAACCTATCAAAATATGACCCCGATTGGCCTATAGGTGGCGCTATAATGACCAATTTACTAAATTGCTCATAACTCCTAGACAGTTTGTCCTAGAGTCTCAATTTTAGCATCACTGTGATCCCTGGCTCCAGACGGACAAAATGGCTATCTCCAAATCCCGATCCGAGCAAAAAAAAATTTGTTATGGGCAATTTTGTCCAAAACCTACTTTTGCGAACTAGTCCTAGGTTTTTGGCCCAATCCAGACCAGACCAGTCTAGCACAATTCTCTGGAGTCTCTAGATCAATAATTATTGAAAGAAAGTTGAACTTTTGCATTGGCCTGGCTGTAACAGGGTCATTTAGGGAAGGGGCGGGACAAAAAAACACTCAAAAGCCTATACAACCTAAGGGAAAACCCCAAACTTCACAAAAATCGATGAGCAGGTGTGTCAGACCATGGTGAAGAAGCATGCCAAGTTTCGTGAAGATCGGACCATAGGTGGCGCTATAACTGTCCAAAACGTCTCTTCTTATTAGGGGTTCAAGCACGAAGTGCTGAAACCCTATTGTAATTGTGCTGATTTTTATTATTATTATTATTATTATTATTATTATTCCGCCCTAAAACGCATTGTGCAGCCCAAACCGTAAGAGCTGGAACCTTGAAACTTGGCCAAATGGTAGTCCTCAATTTGGGAGAACCTATCAAAATATGACCCCGATTGGCCTATAGGTGGCGCTATAATGACCAAATTTACTAAATTGCTCATAACTCCTAGACAGTTTGTCCTAGAGTCTCAATTTTAGCATCACTGTGATCCCTGGCTCCAGACGGACAAAATGGCTATCTCCAAATCCCGATCCGAGCAAAAAAAAATTTGTTATGGGCAATTTTGTCCAAAACCTACTTTTGCGAACTAGTCCTAGGTTTTTGGCCCAATCCAGACCAGACCAGTCTAGCACAATTCTCTGGAGTCTCTAGATCAATAATTATTGAAAGAAAGTTGAACTTTTGCATTGGCCTGGCTGTAACAGGGTCATTTAGGGAAGGGGCGGGACAAAAAAACACTCAAAAGCCTATACAACCTAAGGGAAAACCCCAAACTTCACAAAAATCGATGAGCAGGTGTGTCAGACCATGGTGAAGAAGCATGCCAAGTTTCGTGAAGATCGGACCATAGGTGGCGCTATAACTGTCCAAAACGTCTCTTCTTATTAGGGGTTCAAGCACGAAGTGCTGAAACCCTATTGTAATTGTGCTGATTTTTATTATTATTATTATTATTATTATTATTATTCCGCCCTAAAACGCATTGTGCAGCCCAAACCGTAAGAGCTGGAACCTTGAAACTTGGCCAAATGGTAGTCCTCAATTTGGGGAGAACCTATCAAAATATGACCCCGATTGGCCTATAGGTGGCGCTATAATGACCAAATTTACTAAATTGCTCATAACTCCTAGACAGTTTGTCCTAGAGTCTCAATTTTAGCATCACTGTGATCCCTGGCTCCAGACGGACAAAATGGCTATCTCCAAATCCCGATCCGAGCAAAAAAAAATTTGTTATGGGCAATTTTGTCCAAAACCTACTTTTGCGAACTAGTCCTAGGTTTTTGGCCCAATCCAGACCAGACCAGTCTAGCACAATTCTCTGGAGTCTCTAGATCAATAATTATTGAAAGAAAGTTGAACTTTTGCATTGGCCTGGCTGTAACAGGGTCATTTAGGGAAGGGGCGGGACAAAAAAACACTCAAAAGCCTATACAACCTAAGGGAAAACCCCAAACTTCACAAAAATCGATGAGCAGGTGTGTCAGACCATGGTGAAGAAGCATGCCAAGTTTCGTGAAGATCGGACCATAGGTGGCGCTATAACTGTCCAAAACGTCTCTTCTTATTAGGGGTTCAAGCACGAAGTGCTGAAACCCTATTGTAATTGTGCTGATTTTTTATTATTATTATTATTATTATTATTATTCCGCCCTAAAACGCATTGTGCAGCCCAAACCGTAAGAGCTGGAACCTTGAAACTTGGCCAAATGGTAGTCCTCAATTTGGGGAGAACCTATCAAAATATGACCCCGATTGGCCTATAGGTGGCGCTATAATGACCAAATTTACTAAATTGCTCATAACTCCTAGACAGTTTGTCCTAGAGTCTCAATTTTAGCATCACTGTGATCCCTGGCTCCAGACGGACAAAATGGCTATCTCCAAATCCCGATCCGAGCAAAAAAAAATTTGTTATGGGCAATTTTGTCCAAAACCTACTTTTGCGAACTAGTCCTAGGTTTTTGGCCCAATCCAGACCAGACCAGTCTAGCACAATTCTCTGGAGTCTCTAGATCAATAATTATTGAAAGAAAGTTGAACTTTTGCATTGGCCTGGCTGTAACAGGGTCATTTAGGGAAGGGGCGGGACAAAAAAACACTCAAAAGCCTATACAACCTAAGGGAAAACCCCAAACTTCACAAAAATCGATGAGCAGGTGTGTCAGACCATGGTGAAGAAGCATGCCAAGTTTCGTGAAGATCGGACCATAGGTGGCGCTATAACTGTCCAAAACGTCTCTTCTTATTAGGGGTTCAAGCACGAAGTGCTGAAACCCTATTGTAATTGTGCTGATTTTTATTATTATTATTATTATTATTATTATTATTCCGCCCTAAAACGCATTGTGCAGCCCAAACCGTAAGAGCTGGAACCTTGAAACTTGGCCAAATGGTAGTCCTCAATTTGGGGAGAACCTATCAAAATATGACCCCGATTGGCCTATAGGTGGCGCTATAATGACCAAATTTACTAAATTGCTCATAACTCCTAGACAGTTTGTCCTAGAGTCTCAATTTTAGCATCACTGTGATCCCTGGCTCCAGACGGACAAAATGGCTATCTCCAAATCCCGATCCGAGCAAAAAAAAATTTGTTATGGGCAATTTTGTCCAAAACCTACTTTTGCGAACTAGTCCTAGGTTTTTGGCCCAATCCAGACCAGACCAGTCTAGCACAATTCTCTGGAGTCTCTAGATCAATAATTATTGAAAGAAAGTTGAACTTTTGCATTGGCCTGGCTGTAACAGGGTCATTTAGGGAAGGGGGCGGGACAAAAAAACACTCAAAAGCCTATACAACCTAAGGGAAAACCCCAAACTTCACAAAAATCGATGAGCAGGTGTGTCAGACCATGGTGAAGAAGCATGCCAAGTTTCGTGAAGATCGGACCATAGGTGGCGCTATAACTGTCCAAAACGTCTCTTCTTATTAGGGGTTCAAGCACGAAGTGCTGAAACCCTATTGTAATTGTGCTGATTTTTATTATTATTATTATTATTATTATTATTATTCCGCCCTAAAACGCATTGTGCAGCCCAAACCGTAAGAGCTGGAACCTTGAAACTTGGCCAAATGGTAGTCCTCAATTTGGGGAGAACCTATCAAAATATGACCCCGATTGGCCTATAGGTGGCGCTATAATGACCAAATTTACTAAATTGCTCATAACTCCTAGACAGTTTGTCCTAGAGTCTCAATTTTAGCATCACTGTGATCCCTGGCTCCAGACGGACAAATGGCTATCTCCAAATCCCGATCCGAGCAAAAAAAAATTTGTTATGGGCAATTTTGTCCAAAACCTACTTTTGCGAACTAGTCCTAGGTTTTTGGCCCAATCCAGACCAGACCAGTCTAGCACAATTCTCTGGAGTCTCTAGATCAATAATTATTGAAAGAAAGTTGAACTTTTGCATTGGCCTGGCTGTAACAGGGTCATTTAGGGAAGGGGCGGGACAAAAAAACACTCAAAAGCCTATACAACCTAAGGGAAAACCCCAAACTTCACAAAAATCGATGAGCAGGTGTGTCAGACCATGGTGAAGAAGCATGCCAAGTTTCGTGAAGATCGGACCATAGGTGGCGCTATAACTGTCCAAAACGTCTCTTCTTATTAGGGGTTCAAGCACGAAGTGCTGAAACCCTATTGTAATTGTGCTGATTTTTATTATTATTATTATTATTATTATTATTATTCCGCCCTAAAACGCATTGTGCAGCCCAAACCGTAAGAGCTGGAACCTTGAAACTTGGCCAAATGGTAGTCCTCAATTTGGGGAGAACCTATCAAAATATGACCCCGATTGGCCTATAGGTGGCGCTATAATGACCAAATTTACTAAATTGCTCATAACTCCTAGACAGTTTGTCCTAGAGTCTCAATTTTAGCATCACTGTGATCCCTGGCTCCAGACGGACAAAATGGCTATCTCCAAATCCCGATCCGAGCAAAAAAAAATTTGTTATGGGCAATTTTGTCCAAAACCTACTTTTGCGAACTAGTCCTAGGTTTTTGGCCCAATCCAGACCAGACCAGTCTAGCACAATTCTCTGGAGTCTCTAGATCAATAATTATTGAAAGAAAGTTGAACTTTTGCATTGGCCTGGCTGTAACAGGGTCATTTAGGGAAGGGGCGGACAAAAAAACACTCAAAAGCCTATACAACCTAAGGGAAAACCCCAAACTTCACAAAAATCGATGAGCAGGTGTGTCAGACCATGGTGAAGAAGCATGCCAAGTTTCGTGAAGATCGGACCATAGGTGGCGCTATAACTGTCCAAAACGTCTCTTCTTATTAGGGGTTCAAGCACGAAGTGCTGAAACCCTATTGTAATTGTGCTGATTTTTATTATTATTATTATTATTATTATTATTATTCCGCCCTAAAACGCATTGTGCAGCCCAAACCGTAAGAGCTGGAACCTTGAAACTTGGCCAAATGGTAGTCCTCAATTTGGGGAGAACCTATCAAAATATGACCCCGATTGGCCTATAGGTGGCGCTATAATGACCAAATTTACTAAATTGCTCATAACTCCTAGACAGTTTGTCCTAGAGTCTCAATTTTAGCATCACTGTGATCCCTGGCTCCAGACGGACAAAATGGCTATCTCCAAATCCCGATCCGAGCAAAAAAAAATTTGTTATGGGCAATTTTGTCCAAAACCTACTTTTGCGAACTAGTCCTAGGTTTTTGGCCCAATCCAGACCAGACCAGTCTAGCACAATTCTCTGGAGTCTCTAGATCAATAATTATTGAAAGAAAGTTGAACTTTTGCATTGGCCTGGCTGTAACAGGGTCATTTAGGGAAGGGGCGGGACAAAAAAACACTCAAAAGCCTATACAACCTAAGGGAAAACCCCAAACTTCACAAAAATCGATGAGCAGGTGTGTCAGACCATGGTGAAGAAGCATGCCAAGTTTCGTGAAGATCGGACCATAGGTGGCGCTATAACTGTCCAAAACGTCTCTTCTTATTAGGGGTTCAAGCACGAAGTGCTGAAACCCTATTGTAATTGTGCTGATTTTTATTATTATTATTATTATTATTATTATTATTCCGCCCTAAAACGCATTGTGCAGCCCAAACCGTAAGAGCTGGAACCTTGAAACTTGGCCAAATGGTAGTCCTCAATTTGGGGAGAACCTATCAAAATATGACCCCGATTGGCCTATAGGTGGCGCTATAATGACCAAATTTACTAAATTGCTCATAACTCCTAGACAGTTTGTCCTAGAGTCTCAATTTTAGCATCACTGTGATCCCTGGCTCCAGACGGACAAAATGGCTATCTCCAAATCCCGATCCGAGCAAAAAAAAATTTGTTATGGGCAATTTTGTCCAAAACCTACTTTTGCGAACTAGTCCTAGGTTTTTGGCCCAATCCAGACCAGACCAGTCTAGCACAATTCTCTGGAGTCTCTAGATCAATAATTATTGAAAGAAAGTTGAACTTTTGCATTGGCCTGGCTGTAACAGGGTCATTTAGGGAAGGGGCGGGACAAAAAAACACTCAAAAGCCTATACAACCTAAGGGAAAACCCCAAACTTCACAAAAATCGATGAGCAGGTGTGTCAGACCATGGTGAAGAAGCATGCCAAGTTTCGTGAAGATCGGACCATAGGTGGCGCTATAACTGTCCAAAACGTCTCTTCTTATTAGGGGTTCAAGCACGAAGTGCTGAAACCCTATTGTAATTGTGCTGATTTTTATTATTATTATTATTATTATTATTATTATTCCGCCCTAAAACGCATTGTGCAGCCCAAACCGTAAGAGCTGGAACCTTGAAACTTGGCCAAATGGTAGTCCTCAATTTGGGGAGAACCTATCAAAATATGACCCCGATTGGCCTATAGGTGGCGCTATAATGACCAAATTTACTAAATTGCTCATAACTCCTAGACAGTTTGTCCTAGAGTCTCAATTTTAGCATCACTGTGATCCCTGGCTCCAGACGGACAAAATGGCTATCTCCAAATCCCGATCCGAGCAAAAAAAAATTTGTTATGGGCAATTTTGTCCAAAACCTACTTTTGCGAACTAGTCCTAGGTTTTTGGCCCAATCCAGACCAGACCAGTCTAGCACAATTCTCTGGAGTCTCTAGATCAATAATTATTGAAAGAAAGTTGAACTTTTGCATTGGCCTGGCTGTAACAGGGTCATTTAGGGAAGGGGCGGGACAAAAAAACACTCAAAAGCCTATACAACCTAAGGGAAAACCCCAAACTTCACAAAAATCGATGAGCAGGTGTGTCAGACCATGGTGAAGAAGCATGCCAAGTTTCGTGAAGATCGGACCATAGGTGGCGCTATAACTGTCCAAAACGTCTCTTCTTATTAGGGGTTCAAGCACGAAGTGCTGAAACCCTATTGTAATTGTGCTGATTTTTATTATTATTATTATTATTATTATTATTATTCCGCCCTAAAACGCATTGTGCAGCCCAAACCGTAAGAGCTGGAACCTTGAAACTTGGCCAAATGGTAGTCCTCAATTTGGGGAGAACCTATCAAAATATGACCCCGATTGGCCTATAGGTGGCGCTATAATGACCAAATTTACTAAATTGCTCATAACTCCTAGACAGTTTGTCCTAGAGTCTCAATTTTAGCATCACTGTGATCCCTGGCTCCAGACGGACAAAATGGCTATCTCCAAATCCCGATCCGAGCAAAAAAAATTTGTTATGGGCAATTTTGTCCAAAACCTACTTTTGCGAACTAGTCCTAGGTTTTTGGCCCAATCCAGACCAGACCAGTCTAGCACAATTCTCTGGAGTCTCTAGATCAATAATTATTGAAAGAAAGTTGAACTTTTGCATTGGCCTGGCTGTAACAGGGTCATTTAGGGAAGGGGCGGGACAAAAAAACACTCAAAAGCCTATACAACCTAAGGGAAAACCCCAAACTTCACAAAAATCGATGAGCAGGTGTGTCAGACCATGGTGAAGAAGCATGCCAAGTTTCGTGAAGATCGGACCATAGGTGGCGCTATAACTGTCCAAAACGTCTCTTCTTATTAGGGGTTCAAGCACGAAGTGCTGAAACCCTATTGTAATTGTGCTGATTTTTATTATTATTATTATTATTATTATTATTATTCCGCCCTAAAACGCATTGTGCAGCCCAAACCGTAAGAGCTGGAACCTTGAAACTTGGCCAAATGGTAGTCCTCAATTTGGGGAGAACCTATCAAAATATGACCCCGATTGGCCTATAGGTGGCGCTATAATGACCAAATTTACTAAATTGCTCATAACTCCTAGACAGTTTGTCCTAGAGTCTCAATTTTAGCATCACTGTGATCCCTGGCTCCAGACGGACAAAATGGCTATCTCCAAATCCCGATCCGAGCAAAAAAAAATTTGTTATGGGCAATTTTGTCCAAAACCTACTTTTGCGAACTAGTCCTAGGTTTTTGGCCCAATCCAGACCAGACCAGTCTAGCACAATTCTCTGGAGTCTCTAGATCAATAATTATTGAAAGAAAGTTGAACTTTTGCATTGGCCTGGCTGTAACAGGGTCATTTAGGGAAGGGGCGGGACAAAAAAACACTCAAAAGCCTATACAACCTAAGGGAAAACCCCAAACTTCACAAAAATCGATGAGCAGGTGTGTCAGACCATGGTGAAGAAGCATGCCAAGTTTCGTGAAGATCGGACCATAGGTGGCGCTATAACTGTCCAAAACGTCTCTTCTTATTAGGGGTTCAAGCACGAAGTGCTGAAACCCTATTGTAATTGTGCTGATTTTTATTATTATTATTATTATTATTATTATTATTCCGCCCTAAAACGCATTGTGCAGCCCAAACCGTAAGAGCTGGAACCTTGAAACTTGGCCAAATGGTAGTCCTCAATTTGGGGAGAACCTATCAAAATATGACCCCGATTGGCCTATAGGTGGCGCTATAATGACCAAATTTACTAAATTGCTCATAACTCCTAGACAGTTTGTCCTAGAGTCTCAATTTTAGCATCACTGTGATCCCTGGCTCCAGACGGACAAAATGGCTATCTCCAAATCCCGATCCGAGCAAAAAAAATTTGTTATGGGCAATTTTGTCCAAAACCTACTTTTGCGAACTAGTCCTAGGTTTTTGGCCCAATCCAGACCAGACCAGTCTAGCACAATTCTCTGGAGTCTCTAGATCAATAATTATTGAAAGAAAGTTGAACTTTTGCATTGGCCTGGCTGTAACAGGGTCATTTAGGGAAGGGGCGGGACAAAAAAACACTCAAAAGCCTATACAACCTAAGGGAAAACCCCAAACTTCACAAAAATCGATGAGCAGGTGTGTCAGACCATGGTGAAGAAGCATGCCAAGTTTCGTGAAGATCGGACCATAGGTGGCGCTATAACTGTCCAAAACGTCTCTTCTTATTAGGGGTTCAAGCACGAAGTGCTGAAACCCTATTGTAATTGTGCTGATTTTTATTATTATTATTATTATTATTATTATTATTCCGCCCTAAAACGCATTGTGCAGCCCAAACCGTAAGAGCTGGAACCTTGAAACTTGGCCAAATGGTAGTCCTCAATTTGGGGAGAACCTATCAAAATATGACCCCGATTGGCCTATAGGTGGCGCTATAATGACCAAATTTACTAAATTGCTCATAACTCCTAGACAGTTTGTCCTAGAGTCTCAATTTTAGCATCACTGTGATCCCTGGCTCCAGACGGACAAAATGGCTATCTCCAAATCCCGATCCGAGCAAAAAAAAATTTGTTATGGGCAATTTTGTCCAAAACCTACTTTTGCGAACTAGTCCTAGGTTTTTGGCCCAATCCAGACCAGACCAGTCTAGCACAATTCTCTGGAGTCTCTAGATCAATAATTATTGAAAGAAAGTTGAACTTTTGCATTGGCCTGGCTGTAACAGGGTCATTTAGGGAAGGGGCGGGACAAAAAAACACTCAAAAGCCTATACAACCTAAGGGAAAACCCCAAACTTCACAAAAATCGATGAGCAGGTGTGTCAGACCATGGTGAAGAAGCATGCCAAGTTTCGTGAAGATCGGACCATAGGTGGCGCTATAACTGTCCAAAACGTCTCTTCTTATTAGGGGTTCAAGCACGAAGTGCTGAAACCCTATTGTAATTGTGCTGATTTTTATTATTATTATTATTATTATTATTATTATTCCGCCCTAAAACGCATTGTGCAGCCCAAACCGTAAGAGCTGGAACCTTGAAACTTGGCCAAATGGTAGTCCTCAATTTGGGGAGAACCTATCAAAATATGACCCCGATTGGCCTATAGGTGGCGCTATAATGACCAAATTTACTAAATTGCTCATAACTCCTAGACAGTTTGTCCTAGAGTCTCAATTTTAGCATCACTGTGATCCCTGGCTCCAGACGGACAAAATGGCTATCTCCAAATCCCGATCCGAGCAAAAAAAAATTTGTTATGGGCAATTTTGTCCAAAACCTACTTTTGCGAACTAGTCCTAGGTTTTTGGCCCAATCCAGACCAGACCAGTCTAGCACAATTCTCTGGAGTCTCTAGATCAATAATTATTGAAAGAAAGTTGAACTTTTGCATTGGCCTGGCTGTAACAGGGTCATTTAGGGAAGGGGCGGGACAAAAAAACACTCAAAAGCCTATACAACCTAAGGGAAAACCCCAAACTTCACAAAAATCGATGAGCAGGTGTGTCAGACCATGGTGAAGAAGCATGCCAAGTTTCGTGAAGATCGGACCATAGGTGGCGCTATAACTGTCCAAAACGTCTCTTCTTATTAGGGGTTCAAGCACGAAGTGCTGAAACCCTATTGTAATTGTGCTGATTTTTATTATTATTATTATTATTATTATTATTATTCCGCCCTAAAACGCATTGTGCAGCCCAAACCGTAAGAGCTGGAACCTTGAAACTTGGCCAAATGGTAGTCCTCAATTTGGGGAGAACCTATCAAAATATGACCCCGATTGGCCTATAGGTGGCGCTATAATGACCAAATTTACTAAATTGCTCATAACTCCTAGACAGTTTGTCCTAGAGTCTCAATTTTAGCATCACTGTGATCCCTGGCTCCAGACGGACAAAATGGCTATCTCCAAATCCCGATCCGAGCAAAAAAAAATTTGTTATGGGCAATTTTGTCCAAAACCTACTTTTGCGAACTAGTCCTAGGTTTTTGGCCCAATCCAGACCAGACCAGTCTAGCACAATTCTCTGGAGTCTCTAGATCAATAATTATTGAAAGAAAGTTGAACTTTTGCATTGGCCTGGCTGTAACAGGGTCATTTAGGGAAGGGGCGGGACAAAAAAACACTCAAAAGCCTATACAACCTAAGGGAAAACCCCAAACTTCACAAAAATCGATGAGCAGGTGTGTCAGACCATGGTGAAGAAGCATGCCAAGTTTCGTGAAGATCGGACCATAGGTGGCGCTATAACTGTCCAAAACGTCTCTTCTTATTAGGGGTTCAAGCACGAAGTGCTGAAACCCTATTGTAATTGTGCTGATTTTTATTATTATTATTATTATTATTATTATTATTCCGCCCTAAAACGCATTGTGCAGCCCAAACCGTAAGAGCTGGAACCTTGAAACTTGGCCAAATGGTAGTCCTCAATTTGGGGAGAACCTATCAAAATATGACCCCGATTGGCCTATAGGTGGCGCTATAATGACCAAATTTACTAAATTGCTCATAACTCCTAGACAGTTTGTCCTAGAGTCTCAATTTTAGCATCACTGTGATCCCTGGCTCCAGACGGACAAAATGGCTATCTCCAAATCCCGATCCGAGCAAAAAAAAATTTGTTATGGGCAATTTTGTCCAAAACCTACTTTTGCGAACTAGTCCTAGGTTTTTGGCCCAATCCAGACCAGACCAGTCTAGCACAATTCTCTGGAGTCTCTAGATCAATAATTATTGAAAGAAAGTTGAACTTTTGCATTGGCCTGGCTGTAACAGGGTCATTTAGGGAAGGGGCGGGACAAAAAAACACTCAAAAGCCTATACAACCTAAGGGAAAACCCCAAACTTCACAAAAATCGATGAGCAGGTGTGTCAGACCATGGTGAAGAAGCATGCCAAGTTTCGTGAAGATCGGACCATAGGTGGCGCTATAACTGTCCAAAACGTCTCTTCTTATTAGGGGTTCAAGCACGAAGTGCTGAAACCCTATTGTAATTGTGCTGATTTTTATTATTATTATTATTATTATTATTATTATTCCGCCCTAAAACGCATTGTGCAGCCCAAACCGTAAGAGCTGGAACCTTGAAACTTGGCCAAATGGTAGTCCTCAATTTGGGGAGAACCTATCAAAATATGACCCCGATTGGCCTATAGGTGGCGCTATAATGACCAAATTTACTAAATTGCTCATAACTCCTAGACAGTTTGTCCTAGAGTCTCAATTTTAGCATCACTGTGATCCCTGGCTCCAGACGGACAAAATGGCTATCTCCAAATCCCGATCCGAGCAAAAAAAAATTTGTTATGGGCAATTTTGTCCAAAACCTACTTTTGCGAACTAGTCCTAGGTTTTTGGCCCAATCCAGACCAGACCAGTCTAGCACAATTCTCTGGAGTCTCTAGATCAATAATTATTGAAAGAAAGTTGAACTTTTGCATTGGCCTGGCTGTAACAGGGTCATTTAGGGAAGGGGCGGGACAAAAAAACACTCAAAAGCCTATACAACCTAAGGGAAAACCCCAAACTTCACAAAAATCGATGAGCAGGTGTGTCAGACCATGGTGAAGAAGCATGCCAAGTTTCGTGAAGATCGGACCATAGGTGGCGCTATAACTGTCCAAAACGTCTCTTCTTATTAGGGGTTCAAGCACGAAGTGCTGAAACCCTATTGTAATTGTGCTGATTTTTATTATTATTATTATTATTATTATTATTATTCCGCCCTAAAACGCATTGTGCAGCCCAAACCGTAAGAGCTGGAACCTTGAAACTTGGCCAAATGGTAGTCCTCAATTTGGGGAGAACCTATCAAAATATGACCCCGATTGGCCTATAGGTGGCGCTATAATGACCAAATTTACTAAATTGCTCATAACTCCTAGACAGTTTGTCCTAGAGTCTCAATTTTAGCATCACTGTGATCCCTGGCTCCAGACGGACAAAATGGCTATCTCCAAATCCCGATCCGAGCAAAAAAAAATTTGTTATGGGCAATTTTGTCCAAAACCTACTTTTGCGAACTAGTCCTAGGTTTTTGGCCCAATCCAGACCAGACCAGTCTAGCACAATTCTCTGGAGTCTCTAGATCAATAATTATTGAAAGAAAGTTGAACTTTTGCATTGGCCTGGCTGTAACAGGGTCATTTAGGGAAGGGGCGGGACAAAAAAACACTCAAAAGCCTATACAACCTAAGGGAAAACCCCAAACTTCACAAAAATCGATGAGCAGGTGTGTCAGACCATGGTGAAGAAGCATGCCAAGTTTCGTGAAGATCGGACCATAGGTGGCGCTATAACTGTCCAAAACGTCTCTTCTTATTAGGGGTTCAAGCACGAAGTGCTGAAACCCTATTGTAATTGTGCTGATTTTTATTATTATTATTATTATTATTATTATTCCGCCCTAAAACGCATTGTGCAGCCCAAACCGTAAGAGCTGGAACCTTGAAACTTGGCCAAATGGTAGTCCTCAATTTGGGGAGAACCTATCAAAATATGACCCCGATTGGCCTATAGGTGGCGCTATAATGACCAAATTTACTAAATTGCTCATAACTCCTAGACAGTTTGTCCTAGAGTCTCAATTTTAGCATCACTGTGATCCCTGGCTCCAGACGGACAAAATGGCTATCTCCAAATCCCGATCCGAGCAAAAAAAAATTTGTTATGGGCAATTTTGTCCAAAACCTACTTTTGCGAACTAGTCCTAGGTTTTTGGCCCAATCCAGACCAGACCAGTCTAGCACAATTCTCTGGAGTCTCTAGATCAATAATTATTGAAAGAAAGTTGAACTTTTGCATTGGCCTGGCTGTAACAGGGTCATTTAGGGAAGGGGCGGGACAAAAAAACACTCAAAAGCCTATACAACCTAAGGGAAAACCCCAAACTTCACAAAAATCGATGAGCAGGTGTGTCAGACCATGGTGAAGAAGCATGCCAAGTTTCGTGAAGATCGGACCATAGGTGGCGCTATAACTGTCCAAAACGTCTCTTCTTATTAGGGGTTCAAGCACGAAGTGCTGAAACCCTATTGTAATTGTGCTGATTTTTATTATTATTATTATTATTATTATTATTCCGCCCTAAAACGCATTGTGCAGCCCAAACCGTAAGAGCTGGAACCTTGAAACTTGGCCAAATGGTAGTCCTCAATTTGGGGAGAACCTATCAAAATATGACCCCGATTGGCCTATAGGTGGCGCTATAATGACCAAATTTACTAAATTGCTCATAACTCCTAGACAGTTTGTCCTAGAGTCTCAATTTTAGCATCACTGTGATCCCTGGCTCCAGACGGACAAAATGGCTATCTCCAAATCCCGATCCGAGCAAAAAAAAATTTGTTATGGGCAATTTTGTCCAAAACCTACTTTTGCGAACTAGTCCTAGGTTTTTGGCCCAATCCAGACCAGACCAGTCTAGCACAATTCTCTGGAGTCTCTAGATCAATAATTATTGAAAGAAAGTTGAACTTTTGCATTGGCCTGGCTGTAACAGGGTCATTTAGGGAAGGGGCGGGACAAAAAAACACTCAAAAGCCTATACAACCTAAGGGAAAACCCCAAACTTCACAAAAATCGATGAGCAGGTGTGTCAGACCATGGTGAAGAAGCATGCCAAGTTTCGTGAAGATCGGACCATAGGTGGCGCTATAACTGTCCAAAACGTCTCTTCTTATTAGGGGTTCAAGCACGAAGTGCTGAAACCCTATTGTAATTGTGCTGATTTTTATTATTATTATTATTATTATTATTATTATTCCGCCCTAAAACGCATTGTGCAGCCCAAACCGTAAGAGCTGGAACCTTGAAACTTGGCCAAATGGTAGTCCTCAATTTGGGGAGAACCTATCAAAATATGACCCCGATTGGCCTATAGGTGGCGCTATAATGACCAAATTTACTAAATTGCTCATAACTCCTAGACAGTTTGTCCTAGAGTCTCAATTTTAGCATCACTGTGATCCCTGGCTCCAGACGGACAAAATGGCTATCTCCAAATCCCGATCCGAGCAAAAAAAAATTTGTTATGGGCAATTTTGTCCAAAACCTACTTTTGCGAACTAGTCCTAGGTTTTTGGCCCAATCCAGACCAGACCAGTCTAGCACAATTCTCTGGAGTCTCTAGATCAATAATTATTGAAAGAAAGTTGAACTTTTGCATTGGCCTGGCTGTAACAGGGTCATTTAGGGAAGGGGCGGGACAAAAAAACACTCAAAAGCCTATACAACCTAAGGGAAAACCCCAAACTTCACAAAAATCGATGAGCAGGTGTGTCAGACCATGGTGAAGAAGCATGCCAAGTTTCGTGAAGATCGGACCATAGGTGGCGCTATAACTGTCCAAAACGTCTCTTCTTATTAGGGGTTCAAGCACGAAGTGCTGAAACCCTATTGTAATTGTGCTGATTAGGGGTTCAAGCACGAAGTGCTGAAACCCTATTGTAATTGTACTGATTTTTATTATTATTATTATTATTATTATTCTGCCGTAAAACGCATCGTGCAGCCCAAACCGTAAGGGCTAGAGCTTTGAAACTTTGCCAGATGGTAGTACAAAAATCGAGGAGAGGTTATCAAATTATGACCTCGATTGGCCCATAGGTGGCGCTATAACAACCAAAAGCGCGAAAGTGGTCATAACTCCTGGACCGTATGTCGTAGACACAAGTGTCTTATATCATTGGAAAGCTGGTCGTCTGACGAACAAAACGTATATCTCCGATTTCATTTCCGTCATGATAGATTTTCCGCCATTTTGAATTTTGTCGAAAACCTACTTTTGCGAACTAGTCCCTGTTTTTTTGCTCGATCGGAACCAAACCAGTGCAGAATTGTTCTCTGGAGACTGAAGATCAATAATTATCGAAAAAAAGTTGAAATTTCGATTCAGGGTCGCTAGGGGGCGCAAAATTAACGTTGTGGGCGGAGCCTATTTTACTAAAATGGCTATAACTCCAGAAGTAAATGAGGTATTTTCAACAAACTTGGTACACATATGTAAGAGGTCAATCTGAGGACACGGTAAAAAAATCGCGGCGATTGGCCACATGGTGGCGCTATAACATGAAAAAAACATAAAACAGGCTATAACCACCTGACCGTTAGTCCGATTGACTTGAAAATTGGTATGCAGTGTCTTGGTCCAAGGTGCCATGTATGTCTATGAGGACATTGGTGTATCTCAAAAAACATGGCCGCCATTGGCCAATGAAGTTGAGCACCTATTAGACAAGGTTAACGGAGGCCGATCGGAACGAAACTCGGTGGGCATGTTCGACTCATGGCCCTAGAGGTCTGTAAGAATTTTGAAAGAAATCGGCCACTAGTTGGCGCTAACGAGTTTTATGGCTCTGTAATCACGTGGTGTTAGATATATTGTCACAAAATGCATATCATTTGATAGATCTGCTCATGCTGAACAACTTTGCCTCTAGAACCATTGCTGTCAATCAAACCGTTCATTAAATATTCATGAATATGTTAAAAACCTACTTTTGCGAACTAGTCCCTGGTTTTTTGCCCGATCGGAACCAGACCAGTCTAGGACAATTCTATGGACTCTCTAGATCAATAATTATCAAAAAAAAGTTGAACTTTTGTATTTGTATGGCTGTAATAGGGTCATTTATAAAATGGGTGTGGCAAAATACACTCAAAAGCCTATAAATCCTAAATGAAAACTCAGAACTTCACAAAAATTGGTGAGCATATGTGTCATAACATCACAAACAAGCTTGCAAAATTTTATGGAGATTGGACAATAGTTGGCGCTATAACTGTTAAAAAGCTTTAAAACCATATATTTCCTATGGTAAACTGCCTGTATTGGCTGTAAATGGTCTTTTCCATGTCTGATCATATAATTTTCATATCATAATGTTCAAAACTAGTGCAATACAATTCTCTGGACTCACTAGATCAATAATTGTCAGAAAAAGTTGAACTACTTCATTTGGATAGCTATAATAGGTTCACTTCAAAATCTGGCCTTTACCAAGTGTCCCCGAAAGCCTATATCTCTTTAATCAATGCTCAGACCTTCTTAAAAACAAGTCAGAACGTGTGAAATATCACCCTGAACAAGCATGAAAATTTTCAGACAGATCGGACAAAATTTGCCTCTATAACAGTTAAAAAGGTGAAAATGATATGATTTAATGGCATGTTAAGCCAATAAGTGGTATTTTACTGCCCCCTGCTGTTTAAAATAGTCATTTTCTCATATTGGTATTGGTATCAGCCATGGTAAATCATGATAAATGATGGTGTGTGTGTGTGTGTGTGTGTGTGTGTGTGTGTGTGTGTGTGTGTGTGTGTGTGTGTGTGTGTGTGTGGTACAAATATAACAAAGGTTTTATTTTCCAACATGAAAACAAACATAACAGAGTGCTAGTGCACAAACAATAACCGACAATGATAATGGATGAGAGGGGAACTTAAATACACAGATCAAGACAAGGACAACAGGTGACGGTTATGATGATGAGGAGCAGGTGATGATGAGGAGGGTGATGAGGAGCAGGTGCAGGTGATGACGACAGATGGTGAATGTGATGAAGACAGAAGGTGAATGTGATGAAGGTGAATGTGACACCAATATCACTGAAACATTTGTGTGTGTGTGTGTGTGTGTGTGTGTGTGTGTGTGTGTGTGTGTAGCATTATTGTGTGTAGCATATGTAGCAATTATGCATTATTGAGTTAACATGGAAACACTGGTTTGCTTTAGTGCAGAAAACTGGTCAAAATCATGAGGTTTAAAGTGAAAGTGAGCCAATAAGTGGTCTTCTACTGCCCTCTGCTGGCCATTCTACTTATTAATTAAATTTTTCCACATGTGCTTGCATTTATACTTGAATACACACTAAAAATCACTTATATAGCAATAACTATTATAACACAATCATATTTTGTCAGTGTTAATCACTTTATTTGCACTGACACTTCAAATAATTGCTAGTAATGTGGTAAATCATGGTAAATCATGGTTAACTATGCTCTGTGTGTGTGTGTGTGTGTGTGTGTGTGTGTGTGTGTGTGTGTGTGTGTGTGTGTGTGTGTGTGTGTGTGTGTGTGTGTGTGTGTGTGTGTGTAAGCATGCATTGAGTTAACATAGATAAACTGGTTTGCTTTAGTGCAGAAAACTGGTTTAAAGTGAAAGTGAGCCAATAAGTGGTCTTCTACTGCCCTCTGCTGGCCATTCTACTTATTAATGAAATATTTCAACATGTGCTTGCATTCATACTTGAATACACACAAAAAAAATCACTTATATAGCAATAACTATTATAACACAATCATATTTTGTCAGTGTTAATCACTTTATTTGCACTGACACTTCAAATAATTGCTAGTAATGTGATAAATCAGGCTAGAAACATGGTAAATCAAAGTAAATAATACTAGATTGTCGTTTATCTCCTGGTAAATAATACTAGAACGTGGTATATCATGGTAAATCACGGTTAACTATGCTGTGTGTGTATGTGTGTGTGTGTGTGTGTGTGTTTGTGTGTGTGTGTGTGTGTGTGTGTGTGTGTGTGTGTGTGTTTGTGTGTGTGTGTGTGTGTGTGTGTTTGTGTGTGTGTGTGTGTGTGTGTGTGTGTGTGTGTGTGTGTGTGTGTGTGTAAGCATGCATTGAGTTAACATGGAAAAACTGGTTTGCTTTAGTGCAGAAAACTGGTTTAAAGTGAAAGTGAGCCAATAAGTGGTCTTCTACTGCCCTCTGCTGGCCATTCTACTTAATAATGAAATATTTTACATGTGCTTTTGCATTCATACTTGGACACACACTAAAAATCACGTATATAACTAACTATTATAACACAATAATATTTTGTCAGTGTTCATCACCTCATTTGCACTGACACTTCACATATTTGCTAGTAATGTGGTTAATCATGCTAGAAACATTGTAAATCATAGTAAATAATACTGAAATGAGGTGTATCAAGGTAAATCATGCTAGAATCCTAATAAATCATTCTGGAACATGGTATATGATAGTAAATCACGCTAGAATCATATTAAATAATTCTAGAATGTGGCAAATCGTTGTGGGAGGAGCCTATTTTACTCAAATGGCTATAACTCAAGAAGTAAATGAGATATCTTCACCAAACTCAGTACACATGTGTATGGGTTCAATTTGAGGTCACAGTAAACAATTCTATGGAGATCGGAGCATAGGTGGCGCTATAACTGTTAAAAAGCTTTAAAACCATATATATCCCATGGCAAATTGCCTGTATTGGCTGTAAATGGTCTTTTCCATCTATTATGTCAGTGGTTACATGCTTGCTAAATAAATCTTAATAACTTTTGATGCTTTTGTGCTTAAATGCCTTAAAGGCCTTAACTGCTTGAACCCCGATAAATGCTGCTTGCAGCTTTAATTATTATTATTATTATTATTATTCTGACGTAAAACGCATCGTGCAGCCCAAACCGTAAGGGCTAGAGCTTTGAAACTTTGCCATATGGTAGTACAAAAATCGAGGAGAGGTTATCAAATTATGACCCCGATTGGCCCATAGGTGGCGCTATAGCAACCAAAAGCGCGAAACTGCTCATAACTCCTAGACCGTAAGTCATAGACTCAAGTGTCTTATATCATTGGAAAGCTGGACGCCTGACGAACAAAACGTATATCTCCGATTTTATTTCCGCCATGATAGATTTTCCGCCATTTTGAATTTTGTCTAAAATCTACTTTTGCAAACTAGTCCCTGGTTTTTCGCCCGATCGGAACCAAACCAGTGCAGAATTGTTCTATGGAGTCTGAAGATCAATAATTATCGAAAAAAAGTTGAAATTTCGATTCATGGTCGCTAGGGGGTGCAAAATTAACGTTGTGGGAGGAGCCTATTTTACTAAAATGGCTATAACTCCAGAAGTAAAAGAGGTATTTTAACCAAACTTGGTACACATGTGTAAGAGGTCAATCTGAGGTCACGGTAAAAAAATCGCGGCGATTGGCCACATGGTGGCGCTATAACATGAAAAAAACATAAAACAGGCTATAACCACCTGACCGTTAGTCCGATTGACTTGAAAATTGGTATGCAGTGTCTTGGTCCAAGGTGCCATGTATGTATATGAGGACATTGGCGTATCTCAAAAAACATGGCCGCTATCGGCCAATGAAGTTTGAGCACCGATTAGACAAGGTTAACGGAGGCCGATCAGAACGAAACTCGATGGGCATGTTCGTCTTATGGCCCTAGAGGTCTGTAAGAATTTTGAAAGAAATCGGCCACTAGTTGGCGCTAACGAGTTTTATGGCTCTGTAATCACGTGGTGTTACACTCATCCACACAATATGCATATCATTTGATAGATCTGCTCATGCTGAACAACTTTGCCTCAAGAACCATTGCTGTCAATCAAACCGTTCATTAAATATTCACGAATATGTCTAAAACCTACTTTTGCGAACTAGTCCTAGGTTTTTCACCCGATCGGAACCAGACCAGTCTAGGACAATTCTCTGGACTCTCTAGATCAATAATTATCAAAAAAAAGTTGAACTTTTGCATTTGGATGGCTGTAATAGGGTCATTTATAAAATGGGCGTGGCAAAATACAGTCAAAAGCCTATAAATCATAAATGAAAATGCAGAACTTCACAAAAATTGGTCAGCATATGTGACATAGCATCATTAACAAGCATGCAAAATTTTATGGAGATCGGACGATAGGTGGCGCTATAACTGTTAAAAAGCTTTAAAACCATATATTTCCTATGTAAACTGCCTGTATTGGCTGTAAATGGTCTTTTCCATCTATTATGTCCGTGATTACATGCTTGCTAAATAAATCTTAATAACTTTTGATGCTTTTGTGCTTAAATGCCTAAAAGGCTTTAACTGCTTGAACCCCGATAAATGCTGCTTGCAGCTTTAATTTTTATTATTATTATTATTATTATTATTATTCCGCCCTAAAACGCATTGTGCAGCCCAAACCGTAAGAGCTGGAACCTTGAAACTTGGCCAAATGGTAGTCCTCAATTTGGGGAGAACCTATCAAAATATGACCCCGATTGGCCTATAGGTGGCGCTATAATGACCAAATTTACTAAATTGCTCATAACTCATAGACAGTTTGTCCTAGAGTCTCAATTTTAGCATCACTGTGATCCCTGGCTCCAGACGGACAAAATGGCTATCTCCAAATCCCGATCCGAGCAAAAAAAATTTGTTATGGGCAATTTTGTCCAAAACCTACTTTTGCGAACTAGTCCTAGGTTTTTGGCCCAATCCAGACCAGACCAGTCTAGCACAATTCTCTGGAGTCTCTAGATCAATAATTATTGAAAGAAAGTTGAACTTTTGCATTGGCCTGGCTGTAACAGGGTCATTTAGGGAAGGGGCGGGACAAAAAAACACTCAAAAGCCTATACAACCTAAGGGAAAACCCCAAACTTCACAAAAATCGATGAGCAGGTGTGTCAGACCATGGTGAAGAAGCATGCCAAGTTTCGTGAAGATCGGACCATAGGTGGCGCTATAACTGTCCAAAACGTCTCTTCTTATTAGGGGTTCAAGCACGAAGTGCTGAAACCCTATTGTAATTGTGCTGATTTTTATTATTATTATTATTATTATTATTATTCCGCCCTAAAACGCATTGTGCAGCCCAAACCGTAAGAGCTGGAACCTTGAAACTTGGCCAAATGGTAGTCCTCAATTTGGGGAGAACCTATCAAAATATGACCCCGATTGGCCTATAGGTGGCGCTATAATGACCAAATTTACTAAATTGCTCATAACTCATAGACAGTTTGTCCTAGAGTCTCAATTTTAGCATCACTGTGATCCCTGGCTCCAGACGGACAAAATGGCTATCTCCAAATCCCGATCCGAGCAAAAAAAAATTTGTTATGGGCAATTTTGTCCAAAACCTACTTTTGCGAACTAGTCCTAGGTTTTTGGCCCAATCCAGACCAGACCAGTCTAGCACAATTCTCTGGAGTCTCTAGATCAATAATTATTGAAAGAAAGTTGAACTTTTGCATTGGCCTGGCTGTAACAGGGTCATTTAGGGAAGGGGCGGGACAAAAAAACACTCAAAAGCCTATACAACCTAAGGGAAAACCCCAAACTTCACAAAAATCGATGAGCAGGTGTGTCAGACCATGGTGAAGAAGCATGCCAAGTTTCGTGAAGATCGGACCATAGGTGGCGCTATAACTGTCCAAAACGTCTCTTCTTATTAGGGGTTCAAGCACGAAGTGCTGAAACCCTATTGTAATTGTGCTGATTTTTATTATTATTATTATTATTATTATTATTCCGCCCTAAAACGCATTGTGCAGCCCAAACCGTAAGAGCTGGAACCTTGAAACTTGGCCAAATGGTAGTCCTCAATTTGGGGAGAACCTATCAAAATATGACCCCGATTGGCCTATAGGTGGCGCTATAATGACCAAATTTACTAAATTGCTCATAACTCATAGACAGTTTGTCCTAGAGTCTCAATTTTAGCATCACTGTGATCCCTGGCTCCAGACGGACAAAATGGCTATCTCCAAATCCCGATCCGAGCAAAAAAAATTTGTTATGGGCAATTTTGTCCAAAACCTACTTTTGCGAACTAGTCCTAGGTTTTTGGCCCAATCCAGACCAGACCAGTCTAGCACAATTCTCTGGAGTCTCTAGATCAATAATTATTGAAAGAAAGTTGAACTTTTGCATTGGCCTGGCTGTAACAGGGTCATTTAGGGAAGGGGCGGGACAAAAAAACACTCAAAAGCCTATACAACCTAAGGGAAAACCCCAAACTTCACAAAAATCGATGAGCAGGTGTGTCAGACCATGGTGAAGAAGCATGCCAAGTTTCGTGAAGATCGGACCATAGGTGGCGCTATAACTGTCCAAAACGTCTCTTCTTATTAGGGGTTCAAGCACGAAGTGCTGAAACCCTATTGTAATTGTGCTGATTTTTATTATTATTAGGGGTTCAAGCACGAAGTGCTGAAACCCTATTGTAATTGTGCTGATTTTTATTATTATTATTATTATTATTATTCTGCCGTAAAACGCATCGTGCAGCCCAAACCGTAAGGGCTAGAGCTTTGAAACTTTGCCATATGGTAGTACAAAAATCGAGGAGAGGTTATCAAATTATGACCCCGATTGGCCCATAGGTGGCGCTATAGCAACCAAAAGCGCGAAACTGCTCATAACTCCTAGACCGTAAGTCATAGACTCAAGTGTCTTATATCATTGGAAAGCTGGACGCCTGACGAACAAAACGTATATCTCCGATTTTATTTCCGCCATGATAGATTTTCCGCCATTTTGAATTTTGTCGAAAATCTACTTTTGCGAACTAGTCCCTGGTTTTTTGCCCGATCGGAACCAAACCAGTGCAGAATTGTTCTCTGGAGTCTGAATATCAATAATTATCAAAAAAAAGTTGAAATTTCGATTCACGGTCGCTAGGGGGTGCAAAATTAACGTTGTGGGAGGAGCCTATTTTACTAAAATGGCTATAACTCCAGAAGTAAAAGAGGTATTTTAACCAAACCTGGTACACATGTGTAAGACGTCAATATGAGGTCACGGTAAAAAAATCGCGGCGATTGGTCACATGGTGGCGCTCTAACATGAAAAAAACATAAAACAGGCTATAACCACCTGACCGTTAGTCCGATTGACTTGAAAATTGGTATGCAGTGTCTTGGTCCAAGGTGCCATGTATGTCTATGAGGACATTGGTGTATCTCAAAAAACATGGCCGCCATCGGCCAATGAAGTTTGAGCACCTATTTGACAAGGTTAACGGAGGCCTATCGGAACGAAACTCGGTGGGCATGTTCGACTCATGGCCCTAGAGGTCTGTAAGAATTTTAAAAGAAATCGGCCACTAGTTGGCGCTAACGAGTTTTATGGCTCTGTAATCACGTGGTGTTACACTTATTGTCACAAAATGCATACCATTTGATAGATCTCCTCTTGTTGAACAACTTTGCCTCAAGAACCATTGCTGTCAATCAAACCGTTCATTAAATATTCGTAATTATGTTAAAAACCTACTTTTGCGAACTAGTCCTAGGTTTTTCGCCCGATCAGAACCAAACGAGTCTAGGACAATTCTATGGACTCTCAAGATCAATAATTATCAAAAAAAAGTTGAACTTTTGCATTTTTCGCATGGGTATATTGGGTCATAAAGAAAATGGGCGTGGCAAAATGCACTCAAAAGCCTATAAATCCTAAACAAAAACTCAGAACTTCACGAAAATTGGTGAGCTTATGTGCCATAACATCATTAACAAGCATGCAAAATTTCATGGAGATCGGACTATAGATGGTGCTATAACTGTTAAAAAGCTTTAAAAAACACATATTTCCTATGGTAAATTGCCTGTATTGGCTGTAAATGGACTTTTCCATCTATTATTTCAGTGGTTAAAAGCTTTCTAAATAAATCTTAATGTCTTAAATGCTTATGTGCCTAAAGGCCTTAAATGCTTGAACCCCGATAAATGCTGCTTGCAGCTTTAATTATTATTATTATTATTATTATTCCGCCCTAAAACGCATTGTGCAGCCCAAACCGTAAGAGCTGGAACCTTGAAACTTGGCCAAATGGTAGTCCTCAATTTGGGGAGAACCTATCAAAATATGACCCCGATTGGCCTATAGGTGGCGCTATAATGACCAAATTTACGAAATTGCTCATAACTCATAGACAGTTTGTCCTAGAGTCTCAATTTTAGCATCACTGTGATCCCTGGCTCCAGACGGACAAAATGGCTATCTCCAAATCCCGATCCGAGCAAAAAAAATTTGTTATGGGCAATTTTGTCCAAAACCTACTTTTGCGAACTAGTCCTAGGTTTTTGGCCCAATCCAGACCAGACCAGTCTAGCACAATTCTCTGGAGTCTCTAGATCAATAATTATTGAAAGAAAGTTGAACTTTTGCATTGGCCTGGCTGTAACAGGGTCATTTAGGGAAGGGGCGGGACAAAAAAACACTCAAAAGCCTATACAACCTAAGGGAAAACCCCAAACTTCACAAAAATCGATGAGCAGGTGTGTCAGACCATGGTGAAGAAGCATGCCAAGTTTCGTGAAGATCGGACCATAGGTGGCGCTATAACTGTCCAAAACGTCTCTTCTTATTAGGGGTTCAAGCACGAAGTGCTGAAACCCTATTGTAATTGTGCTGATTTTTATTATTATTAGGGGTTCAAGCACGAAGTGCTGAAACCCTATTGTAATTGTGCTGATTTTTATTATTATTATTATTATTATTATTCTGCCGTAAAACGCATCGTGCAGCCCAAACCGTAAGGGCTAGAGCTTTGAAACTTTGCCATATGGTAGTACAAAAATCGAGGAGAGGTTATCAAATTATGACCCCGATTGGCCCATAGGTGGCGCTATAGCAACCAAAAGCGCGAAACTGCTCATAACTCCTAGACCGTAAGTCATAGACTCAAGTGTCTTATATCATTGGAAAGCTGGACGCCTGACGAACAAAACGTATATCTCCGATTTTATTTCCGCCATGATAGATTTTCCGCCATTTTGAATTTTGTCGAAAATCTACTTTTGCGAACTAGTCCCTGGTTTTTTGCCCGATCGGAACCAAACCAGTGCAGAATTGTTCTCTGGAGTCTGAATATCAATAATTATCAAAAAAAAGTTGAAATTTCGATTCACGGTCGCTAGGGGGTGCAAAATTAACGTTGTGGGAGGAGCCTATTTTACTAAAATGGCTATAACTCCAGAAGTAAAAGAGGTATTTTAACCAAACCTGGTACACATGTGTAAGACGTCAATATGAGGTCACGGTAAAAAAATCGCGGCGATTGGTCACATGGTGGCGCTCTAACATGAAAAAAACATAAAACAGGCTATAACCACCTGACCGTTAGTCCGATTGACTTGAAAATTGGTATGCAGTGTCTTGGTCCAAGGTGCCATGTATGTCTATGAGGACATTGGTGTATCTCAAAAAACATGGCCGCCATCGGCCAATGAAGTTTGAGCACCTATTTGACAAGGTTAACGGAGGCCTATCGGAACGAAACTCGGTGGGCATGTTCGACTCATGGCCCTAGAGGTCTGTAAGAATTTTAAAAGAAATCGGCCACTAGTTGGCGCTAACGAGTTTTATGGCTCTGTAATCACGTGGTGTTACACTTATTGTCACAAAATGCATACCATTTGATAGATCTCCTCTTGTTGAACAACTTTGCCTCAAGAACCATTGCTGTCAATCAAACCGTTCATTAAATATTCGTAATTATGTTAAAAACCTACTTTTGCGAACTAGTCCTAGGTTTTTCGCCCGATCAGAACCAAACGAGTCTAGGACAATTCTATGGACTCTCAAGATCAATAATTATCAAAAAAAAGTTGAACTTTTGCATTTTTCGCATGGGTATATTGGGTCATAAAGAAAATGGGCGTGGCAAAATGCACTCAAAAGCCTATAAATCCTAAACAAAAACTCAGAACTTCACGAAAATTGGTGAGCTTATGTGCCATAACATCATTAACAAGCATGCAAAATTTCATGGAGATCGGACTATAGATGGTGCTATAACTGTTAAAAAGCTTTAAAAAACACATATTTCCTATGGTAAATTGCCTGTATTGGCTGTAAATGGACTTTTCCATCTATTATTTCAGTGGTTAAAAGCTTTCTAAATAAATCTTAATGTCTTAAATGCTTATGTGCCTAAAGGCCTTAAATGCTTGAACCCCGATAAATGCTGCTTGCAGCTTTAATTATTATTATTATTATTATTATTCCGCCCTAAAACGCATTGTGCAGCCCAAACCGTAAGAGCTGGAACCTTGAAACTTGGCCAAATGGTAGTCCTCAATTTGGGGAGAACCTATCAAAATATGACCCCGATTGGCCTATAGGTGGCGCTATAATGACCAAATTTACTAAATTGCTCATAACTCATAGACAGTTTGTCCTAGAGTCTCAATTTTAGCATCACTGTGATCCCTGGCTCCAGACGGACAAAATGGCTATCTCCAAATCCCGATCCGAGCAAAAAAAATTTGTTATGGGCAATTTTGTCCAAAACCTACTTTTGCGAACTAGTCCTAGGTTTTTGGCCCAATCCAGACCAGACCAGTCTAGCACAATTCTCTGGAGTCTCTAGATCAATAATTATTGAAAGAAAGTTGAACTTTTGCATTGGCCTGGCTGTAACAGGGTCATTTAGGGAAGGGGCGGGACAAAAAAACACTCAAAAGCCTATACAACCTAAGGGAAAACCCCAAACTTCACAAAAATCGATGAGCAGGTGTGTCAGACCATGGTGAAGAAGCATGCCAAGTTTCGTGAAGATCGGACCATAGGTGGCGCTATAACTGTCCAAAACGTCTCTTCTTATTAGGGGTTCAAGCACGAAGTGCTGAAACCCTATTGTAATTGTGCTGATTTTTATTATTATTAGGGGTTCAAGCACGAAGTGCTGAAACCCTATTGTAATTGTGCTGATTTTTATTATTAGGGGTTCAAGCACGAAGTGCTGAAACCCTATTGTAATTGTACTGATTTTTATTATTATTATTATTATTATTCTCCCCTAAAACGCATCGTGCAGCCCAAACCGTAAGAGCTGGAACCTTGAAACTTGGCCAAATGGTAGTCCTCAATTTGGGGAGAACCTATCAAAGTATGACCCAGATTGGCCCATAGGTGGCGCTATAGCGACCAAAAGCGCGAAACTGCTCATAACTCCTAGACCGTATGTCGTAGACTCAAGTGTCCTATATCATTGGAAAGCTGGACGCCTGAAGGTCAAAACGTATATCTCCGATTTTATTTCAGGTATGCAAATTTTTCCGCCATTTTGAATTTTGTCAAAAACCTACTTTTGCGAACTAGTCCCTGGTTTTTCGCCCGATCGGAACCAAACCAGTGCAGAAATGTTCTTTGGAGTCTGAAGATCAATAATTATCGAAAAAAAGTCGAAATTTCGATTCCTGGTCGCTAGCGGGTGATAAATTAATGTTGTGGGTGGAGCCTATTTTACTAAAATGGCTATAACTCGAAAAGGAAATGAGATATCTTCACCAAACTTGGTACACATGTGTATGAGTTCAATTTGGGGTCATAGTAAAAAAATTTCGACGATTGATCACATGGTGGCGCTATAACATGAAAAAAACATGAAAAGGGCTATGACCACGTGACCGTTTGTCCGATTGACTTGAAAATTGGTATGCAGTGTCTTGGTCCAAGGTGCCATGTATGTCTATGAGGACATTGGCGTACCTCGAAAAACATGACAGCCATCGACCAATGAAATTTGAGCACCTATTAGACAAGGTTAACGGAGGCCGATCGGAACGATACTCGATGGGCATGTTCAACTCATGGCCCTAGAGGTCTGTAAGAATTTTGAAAGAAATCGGCCACTAGTTGGCGCTAACGAGTTTTATGGCTCTGTAATCACGTGGTGTTACACTTATTGTCACAAAATGCATATCATTTGATAGATCTGCTCATGCTGAACAACTTTGCCTCAAGAACCATTGCTGTCAATCAAACCGTTCATTAAATATTCGCAATTATGTTAAAAACCTACTTTTGCGAACTAGTCCTAGGTTTTTTGCCCGATCGGAACAAAACCAGTCTAGGGTAATTCTCTGGACTCTCTAGATCAATAATTATCAAAAAAAAGTTCAACTTTAGCATTTTTCGCATGGGTATATTGGGTCATAATGAAAATGGGCGTGGCAAAATGCATTTAAAAGCCTATAAATCCTAAACGAAAACTCAGAACTTCACAAAAATTGGTGAGCATATGTACCATAACAGTCTAAACAAGCATGTAAAATTTCATGAAGATCGTACGATAGGTGGCGCTATAACTGTTAAAAAGCTTTGAAAACCATATATTTCCTATGGTAAATTGCCTGTTTTGGCTGTAAATGGTCTTTTCCATCTATTATTTCAGTGGTTAAAAGCTTTACAAATAAAACTTAATGTCTTAAATGCTTATGTGCTTAAAGGCCTTAAATGCTTGAACCCCGATAAATGCTGCTTGCAGCTTTAATTATTATTATTATTATTATTCTGCCGTAAAACGCATCGTGCAGCCCAAACCGTAAGGGCTAGAGCTTTGAAACTTTGCCATATGGTAGTACAAAAATCGAGGAGAGGTTATCAAATTATGACCCCGATTGGCCCATAGGTGGCGCTATAGCAACCAAAAGCGCGAAACTGCTCATAACTCCTAGACCGTAAGTCATAGACTCAAGTGTCTTATATCATTGGAAAGCTGGACGCCTGACGAACAAAACGTATATCTCCGATTTTATTTCCGCCATGATAGATTTTCCGCCATTTTGAATTTTGTCGAAAATCTACTTTTGCGAACTAGTCCCTGGTTTTTTGCCCGATCGGAACCAAACCAGTGCAGAATTGTTCTCTGGAGTCTGAATATCAATAATTATCAAAAAAAAGTTGAAATTTCGATTCACGGTCGCTAGGGGGTGCAAAATTAACGTTGTGGGAGGAGCCTATTTTACTAAAATGGCTATAACTCCAGAAGTAAAAGAGGTATTTTAACCAAACCTGGTACACATGTGTAAGACGTCAATATGAGGTCACGGTAAAAAAATCGCGGCGATTGGTCACATGGTGGCGCTCTAACATGAAAAAAACATAAAACAGGCTATAACCACCTGACCGTTAGTCCGATTGACTTGAAAATTGGTATGCAGTGTCTTGGTCCAAGGTGCCATGTATGTCTATGAGGACATTGGTGTATCTCAAAAAACATGGCCGCCATCGGCCAATGAAGTTTGAGCACCTATTTGACAAGGTTAACGGAGGCCTATCGGAACGAAACTCGGTGGGCATGTTCGACTCATGGCCCTAGAGGTCTGTAAGAATTTTAAAAGAAATCGGCCACTAGTTGGCGCTAACGAGTTTTATGGCTCTGTAATCACGTGGTGTTACACTTATTGTCACAAAATGCATACCATTTGATAGATCTCCTCTTGTTGAACAACTTTGCCTCAAGAACCATTGCTGTCAATCAAACCGTTCATTAAATATTCGTAATTATGTTAAAAACCTACTTTTGCGAACTAGTCCTAGGTTTTTCGCCCGATCAGAACCAAACGAGTCTAGGACAATTCTATGGACTCTCAAGATCAATAATTATCAAAAAAAAGTTGAACTTTTGCATTTTTCGCATGGGTATATTGGGTCATAAAGAAAATGGGCGTGGCAAAATGCACTCAAAAGCCTATAAATCCTAAACAAAAACTCAGAACTTCACGAAAATTGGTGAGCTTATGTGCCATAACATCATTAACAAGCATGCAAAATTTCATGGAGATCGGACTATAGATGGTGCTATAACTGTTAAAAAGCTTTAAAAAACACATATTTCCTATGGTAAATTGCCTGTATTGGCTGTAAATGGACTTTTCCATCTATTATTTCAGTGGTTAAAAGCTTTCTAAATAAATCTTAATGTCTTAAATGCTTATGTGCCTAAAGGCCTTAAATGCTTGAACCCCGATAAATGCTGCTTGCAGCTTTAATTATTATTATTATTATTATTATTCCGCCCTAAAACGCATTGTGCAGCCCAAACCGTAAGAGCTGGAACCTTGAAACTTGGCCAAATGGTAGTCCTCAATTTGGGGAGAACCTATCAAAATATGACCCCGATTGGCCTATAGGTGGCGCTATAATGACCAAATTTACGAAATTGCTCATAACTCATAGACAGTTTGTCCTAGAGTCTCAATTTTAGCATCACTGTGATCCCTGGCTCCAGACGGACAAAATGGCTATCTCCAAATCCCGATCCGAGCAAAAAAAATTTGTTATGGGCAATTTTGTCCAAAACCTACTTTTGCGAACTAGTCCTAGGTTTTTGGCCCAATCCAGACCAGACCAGTCTAGCACAATTCTCTGGAGTCTCTAGATCAATAATTATTGAAAGAAAGTTGAACTTTTGCATTGGCCTGGCTGTAACAGGGTCATTTAGGGAAGGGGCGGGACAAAAAAACACTCAAAAGCCTATACAACCTAAGGGAAAACCCCAAACTTCACAAAAATCGATGAGCAGGTGTGTCAGACCATGGTGAAGAAGCATGCCAAGTTTCGTGAAGATCGGACCATAGGTGGCGCTATAACTGTCCAAAACGTCTCTTCTTATTAGGGGTTCAAGCACGAAGTGCTGAAACCCTATTGTAATTGTGCTGATTTTTATTATTATTAGGGGTTCAAGCACCAAGTGCTGAAACCCTATTGTAATTGTGCTGATTTTTATTATTAGGGGTTCAAGCACGAAGTGCTGAAACCCTATTGTAATTGTACTGATTTTTATTATTATTATTATTATTATTCTCCCCTAAAACGCATCGTGCAGCCCAAACCGTAAGAGCTGGAACCTTGAAACTTGGCCAAATGGTAGTCCTCAATTTGGGGAGAACCTATCAAAGTATGACCCAGATTGGCCCATAGGTGGCGCTATAGCGACCAAAAGCGCGAAACTGCTCATAACTCCTAGACCGTATGTCGTAGACTCAAGTGTCCTATATCATTGGAAAGCTGGACGCCTGAAGGTCAAAACGTATATCTCCGATTTTATTTCAGGTATGCAAATTTTTCCGCCATTTTGAATTTTGTCAAAAACCTACTTTTGCGAACTAGTCCCTGGTTTTTCGCCCGATCGGAACCAAACCAGTGCAGAAATGTTCTTTGGAGTCTGAAGATCAATAATTATCGAAAAAAAGTCGAAATTTCGATTCCTGGTCGCTAGCGGGTGATAAATTAATGTTGTGGGTGGAGCCTATTTTACTAAAATGGCTATAACTCGAAAAGGAAATGAGATATCTTCACCAAACTTGGTACACATGTGTATGAGTTCAATTTGGGGTCATAGTAAAAAAATTTCGACGATTGATCACATGGTGGCGCTATAACATGAAAAAAACATGAAAAGGGCTATGACCACGTGACCGTTTGTCCGATTGACTTGAAAATTGGTATGCAGTGTCTTGGTCCAAGGTGCCATGTATGTCTATGAGGACATTGGCGTACCTCGAAAAACATGACAGCCATCGACCAATGAAATTTGAGCACCTATTAGACAAGGTTAACGGAGGCCGATCGGAACGATACTCGATGGGCATGTTCAACTCATGGCCCTAGAGGTCTGTAAGAATTTTGAAAGAAATCGGCCACTAGTTGGCGCTAACGAGTTTTATGGCTCTGTAATCACGTGGTGTTACACTTATTGTCACAAAATGCATATCATTTGATAGATCTGCTCATGCTGAACAACTTTGCCTCAAGAACCATTGCTGTCAATCAAACCGTTCATTAAATATTCGCAATTATGTTAAAAACCTACTTTTGCGAACTAGTCCTAGGTTTTTTGCCCGATCGGAACAAAACCAGTCTAGGGTAATTCTCTGGACTCTCTAGATCAATAATTATCAAAAAAAAGTTCAACTTTAGCATTTTTCGCATGGGTATATTGGGTCATAATGAAAATGGGCGTGGCAAAATGCATTTAAAAGCCTATAAATCCTAAACGAAAACTCAGAACTTCACAAAAATTGGTGAGCATATGTACCATAACAGTCTAAACAAGCATGTAAAATTTCATGAAGATCGTACGATAGGTGGCGCTATAACTGTTAAAAAGCTTTGAAAACCATATATTTCCTATGGTAAATTGCCTGTTTTGGCTGTAAATGGTCTTTTCCATCTATTATTTCAGTGGTTAAAAGCTTTACAAATAAAACTTAATGTCTTAAATGCTTATGTGCTTAAAGGCCTTAAATGCTTGAACCCCGATAAATGCTGCTTGCAGCTTTAATTATTATTATTATTATTATTCTGCCGTAAAACGCATCGTGCAGCCCAAACCGTAAGGGCTAGAGCTTTGAAACTTTGCCATATGGTAGTACAAAAATCGAGGAGAGGTTATCAAATTATGACCCCGATTGGCCCATAGGTGGCGCTATAGCAACCAAAAGCGCGAAACTGCTCATAACTCCTAGACCGTAAGTCATAGACTCAAGTGTCTTATATCATTGGAAAGCTGGACGCCTGACGAACAAAACGTATATCTCCGATTTTATTTCCGCCATGATAGATTTTCCGCCATTTTGAATTTTGTCGAAAATCTACTTTTGCGAACTAGTCCCTGGTTTTTTGCCCGATCGGAACCAAACCAGTGCAGAATTGTTCTCTGGAGTCTGAATATCAATAATTATCAAAAAAAAGTTGAAATTTCGATTCACGGTCGCTAGGGGGTGCAAAATTAACGTTGTGGGAGGAGCCTATTTTACTAAAATGGCTATAACTCCAGAAGTAAAAGAGGTATTTTAACCAAACCTGGTACACATGTGTAAGACGTCAATATGAGGTCACGGTAAAAAAATCGCGGCGATTGGTCACATGGTGGCGCTCTAACATGAAAAAAACATAAAACAGGCTATAACCACCTGACCGTTAGTCCGATTGACTTGAAAATTGGTATGCAGTGTCTTGGTCCAAGGTGCCATGTATGTCTATGAGGACATTGGTGTATCTCAAAAAACATGGCCGCCATCGGCCAATGAAGTTTGAGCACCTATTTGACAAGGTTAACGGAGGCCTATCGGAACGAAACTCGGTGGGCATGTTCGACTCATGGCCCTAGAGGTCTGTAAGAATTTTAAAAGAAATCGGCCACTAGTTGGCGCTAACGAGTTTTATGGCTCTGTAATCACGTGGTGTTACACTTATTGTCACAAAATGCATACCATTTGATAGATCTCCTCTTGTTGAACAACTTTGCCTCAAGAACCATTGCTGTCAATCAAACCGTTCATTAAATATTCGTAATTATGTTAAAAACCTACTTTTGCGAACTAGTCCTAGGTTTTTCGCCCGATCAGAACCAAACGAGTCTAGGACAATTCTATGGACTCTCAAGATCAATAATTATCAAAAAAAAGTTGAACTTTTGCATTTTTCGCATGGGTATATTGGGTCATAAAGAAAATGGGCGTGGCAAAATGCACTCAAAAGCCTATAAATCCTAAACAAAAACTCAGAACTTCACGAAAATTGGTGAGCTTATGTGCCATAACATCATTAACAAGCATGCAAAATTTCATGGAGATCGGACTATAGATGGTGCTATAACTGTTAAAAAGCTTTAAAAAACACATATTTCCTATGGTAAATTGCCTGTATTGGCTGTAAATGGACTTTTCCATCTATTATTTCAGTGGTTAAAAGCTTTCTAAATAAATCTTAATGTCTTAAATGCTTATGTGCCTAAAGGCCTTAAATGCTTGAACCCCGATAAATGCTGCTTGCAGCTTTAATTATTATTATTATTATTATTATTCCGCCCTAAAACGCATTGTGCAGCCCAAACCGTAAGAGCTGGAACCTTGAAACTTGGCCAAATGGTAGTCCTCAATTTGGGGAGAACCTATCAAAATATGACCCCGATTGGCCTATAGGTGGCGCTATAATGACCAAATTTACGAAATTGCTCATAACTCATAGACAGTTTGTCCTAGAGTCTCAATTTTAGCATCACTGTGATCCCTGGCTCCAGACGGACAAAATGGCTATCTCCAAATCCCGATCCGAGCAAAAAAAATTTGTTATGGGCAATTTTGTCCAAAACCTACTTTTGCGAACTAGTCCTAGGTTTTTGGCCCAATCCAGACCAGACCAGTCTAGCACAATTCTCTGGAGTCTCTAGATCAATAATTATTGAAAGAAAGTTGAACTTTTGCATTGGCCTGGCTGTAACAGGGTCATTTAGGGAAGGGGCGGGACAAAAAAACACTCAAAAGCCTATACAACCTAAGGGAAAACCCCAAACTTCACAAAAATCGATGAGCAGGTGTGTCAGACCATGGTGAAGAAGCATGCCAAGTTTCGTGAAGATCGGACCATAGGTGGCGCTATAACTGTCCAAAACGTCTCTTCTTATTAGGGGTTCAAGCACGAAGTGCTGAAACCCTATTGTAATTGTGCTGATTTTTATTATTATTATTATTATTATTATTATTCCGCCCTAAAACGCATTGTGCAGCCCAAACCGTAAGAGCTGGAACCTTGAAACTTGGCCAAATGGTAGTCCTCAATTTGGGGAGAACCTATCAAAATATGACCCCGATTGGCCTATAGGTGGCGCTATAATGACCAAATTTACTAAATTGCTCATAACTCATAGACAGTTTGTCCTAGAGTCTCAATTTTAGCATCACTGTGATCCCTGGCTCCAGACGGACAAAATGGCTATCTCCAAATCCCGATCCGAGCAAAAAAAATTTGTTATGGGCAATTTTGTCCAAAACCTACTTTTGCGAACTAGTCCTAGGTTTTTGGCCCAATCCAGACCAGACCAGTCTAGCACAATTCTCTGGAGTCTCTAGATCAATAATTATTGAAAGAAAGTTGAACTTTTGCATTGGCCTGGCTGTAACAGGGTCATTTAGGGAAGGGGCGGGACAAAAAAACACTCAAAAGCCTATACAACCTAAGGGAAAACCCCAAACTTCACAAAAATCGATGAGCAGGTGTGTCAGACCATGGTGAAGAAGCATGCCAAGTTTCGTGAAGATCGGACCATAGGTGGCGCTATAACTGTCCAAAACGTCTCTTCTTATTAGGGGTTCAAGCACGAAGTGCTGAAACCCTATTGTAATTGTGCTGATTTTTATTATTATTATTATTATTATTATTATTCCGCCCTAAAACGCATTGTGCAGCCCAAACCGTAAGAGCTGGAACCTTGAAACTTGGCCAAATGGTAGTCCTCAATTTGGGGAGAACCTATCAAAATATGACCCCGATTGGCCTATAGGTGGCGCTATAATGACCAAATTTACGAAATTGCTCATAACTCATAGACAGTTTGTCCTAGAGTCTCAATTTTAGCATCACTGTGATCCCTGGCTCCAGACGGACAAAATGGCTATCTCCAAATCCCGATCCGAGCAAAAAAAATTTGTTATGGGCAATTTTGTCCAAAACCTACTTTTGCGAACTAGTCCTAGGTTTTTGGCCCAATCCAGACCAGACCAGTCTAGCACAATTCTCTGGAGTCTCTAGATCAATAATTATTGAAAGAAAGTTGAACTTTTGCATTGGCCTGGCTGTAACAGGGTCATTTAGGGAAGGGGCGGGACAAAAAAACACTCAAAAGCCTATACAACCTAAGGGAAAACCCCAAACTTCACAAAAATCGATGAGCAGGTGTGTCAGACCATGGTGAAGAAGCATGCCAAGTTTCGTGAAGATCGGACCATAGGTGGCGCTATAACTGTCCAAAACGTCTCTTCTTATTAGGGGTTCAAGCACGAAGTGCTGAAACCCTATTGTAATTGTGCTGATTTTTATTATTATTATTATTATTATTATTATTCCGCCCTAAAACGCATTGTGCAGCCCAAACCGTAAGAGCTGGAACCTTGAAACTTGGCCAAATGGTAGTCCTCAATTTGGGGAGAACCTATCAAAATATGACCCCGATTGGCCTATAGGTGGCGCTATAATGACCAAATTTACGAAATTGCTCATAACTCATAGACAGTTTGTCCTAGAGTCTCAATTTTAGCATCACTGTGATCCCTGGCTCCAGACGGACAAAATGGCTATCTCCAAATCCCGATCCGAGCAAAAAAAATTTGTTATGGGCAATTTTGTCCAAAACCTACTTTTGCGAACTAGTCCTAGGTTTTTGGCCCAATCCAGACCAGACCAGTCTAGCACAATTCTCTGGAGTCTCTAGATCAATAATTATTGAAAGAAAGTTGAACTTTTGCATTGGCCTGGCTGTAACAGGGTCATTTAGGGAAGGGGCGGGACAAAAAAACACTCAAAAGCCTATACAACCTAAGGGAAAACCCCAAACTTCACAAAAATCGATGAGCAGGTGTGTCAGACCATGGTGAAGAAGCATGCCAAGTTTCGTGAAGATCGGACCATAGGTGGCGCTATAACTGTCCAAAACGTCTCTTCTTATTAGGGGTTCAAGCACGAAGTGCTGAAACCCTATTGTAATTGTGCTGATTTTTATTATTATTATTATTATTATTATTATTCCGCCCTAAAACGCATTGTGCAGCCCAAACCGTAAGAGCTGGAACCTTGAAACTTGGCCAAATGGTAGTCCTCAATTTGGGGAGAACCTATCAAAATATGACCCCGATTGGCCTATAGGTGGCGCTATAATGACCAAATTTACTAAATTGCTCATAACTCCTAGACAGTTTGTCCTAGAGTCTCAATTTTAGCATCACTGTGATCCCTGGCTCCAGACGGACAAAATGGCTATCTCCAAATCCCGATCCGAGCAAAAAAAATTTGTTATGGGCAATTTTGTCCAAAACCTACTTTTGCGAACTAGTCCTAGGTTTTTGGCCCAATCCAGACCAGACCAGTCTAGCACAATTCTCTGGAGTCTCTAGATCAATAATTATTGAAAGAAAGTTGAACTTTTGCATTGGCCTGGCTGTAACAGGGTCATTTAGGGAAGGGGCGGGACAAAAAAACACTCAAAAGCCTATACAACCTAAGGGAAAACCCCAAACTTCACAAAAATCGATGAGCAGGTGTGTCAGACCATGGTGAAGAAGCATGCCAAGTTTCGTGAAGATCGGACCATAGGTGGCGCTATAACTGTCCAAAACGTCTCTTCTTATTAGGGGTTCAAGCACGAAGTGCTGAAACCCTATTGTAATTGTGCTGATTTTTATTATTATTATTATTATTATTATTATTCCGCCCTAAAACGCATTGTGCAGCCCAAACCGTAAGAGCTGGAACCTTGAAACTTGGCCAAATGGTAGTCCTCAATTTGGGGAGAACCTATCAAAATATGACCCCGATTGGCCTATAGGTGGCGCTATAATGACCAAATTTACTAAATTGCTCATAACTCATAGACAGTTTGTCCTAGAGTCTCAATTTTAGCATCACTGTGATCCCTGGCTCCAGACGGACAAAATGGCTATCTCCAAATCCCGATCCGAGCAAAAAAAATTTGTTATGGGCAATTTTGTCCAAAACCTACTTTTGCGAACTAGTCCTAGGTTTTTGGCCCAATCCAGACCAGACCAGTCTAGCACAATTCTCTGGAGTCTCTAGATCAATAATTATTGAAAGAAAGTTGAACTTTTGCATTGGCCTGGCTGTAACAGGGTCATTTAGGGAAGGGGCGGGACAAAAAAACACTCAAAAGCCTATACAACCTAAGGGAAAACCCCAAACTTCACAAAAATCGATGAGCAGGTGTGTCAGACCATGGTGAAGAAGCATGCCAAGTTTCGTGAAGATCGGACCATAGGTGGCGCTATAACTGTCCAAAACGTCTCTTCTTATTAGGGGTTCAAGCACGAAGTGCTGAAACCCTATTGTAATTGTGCTGATTTTTATTATTATTATTATTATTATTATTATTCCGCCCTAAAACGCATTGTGCAGCCCAAACCGTAAGAGCTGGAACCTTGAAACTTGGCCAAATGGTAGTCCTCAATTTGGGGAGAACCTATCAAAATATGACCCCGATTGGCCTATAGGTGGCGCTATAATGACCAAATTTACGAAATTGCTCATAACTCATAGACAGTTTGTCCTAGAGTCTCAATTTTAGCATCACTGTGATCCCTGGCTCCAGACGGACAAAATGGCTATCTCCAAATCCCGATCCGAGCAAAAAAAATTTGTTATGGGCAATTTTGTCCAAAACCTACTTTTGCGAACTAGTCCTAGGTTTTTGGCCCAATCCAGACCAGACCAGTCTAGCACAATTCTCTGGAGTCTCTAGATCAATAATTATTGAAAGAAAGTTGAACTTTTGCATTGGCCTGGCTGTAACAGGGTCATTTAGGGAAGGGGCGGGACAAAAAAACACTCAAAAGCCTATACAACCTAAGGGAAAACCCCAAACTTCACAAAAATCGATGAGCAGGTGTGTCAGACCATGGTGAAGAAGCATGCCAAGTTTCGTGAAGATCGGACCATAGGTGGCGCTATAACTGTCCAAAACGTCTCTTCTTATTAGGGGTTCAAGCACGAAGTGCTGAAACCCTATTGTAATTGTGCTGATTTTTATTATTATTATTATTATTATTATTATTCCGCCCTAAAACGCATTGTGCAGCCCAAACCGTAAGAGCTGGAACCTTGAAACTTGGCCAAATGGTAGTCCTCAATTTGGGGAGAACCTATCAAAATATGACCCCGATTGGCCTATAGGTGGCGCTATAATGACCAAATTTACTAAATTGCTCATAACTCCTAGACAGTTTGTCCTAGAGTCTCAATTTTAGCATCACTGTGATCCCTGGCTCCAGACGGACAAAATGGCTATCTCCAAATCCCGATCCGAGCAAAAAAAAATTTGTTATGGGCAATTTTGTCCAAAACCTACTTTTGCGAACTAGTCCTAGGTTTTTGGCCCAATCCAGACCAGACCAGTCTAGCACAATTCTCTGGAGTCTCTAGATCAATAATTATTGAAAGAAAGTTGAACTTTTGCATTGGCCTGGCTGTAACAGGGTCATTTAGGGAAGGGGCGGGACAAAAAAACACTCAAAAGCCTATACAACCTAAGGGAAAACCCCAAACTTCACAAAAATCGATGAGCAGGTGTGTCAGACCATGGTGAAGAAGCATGCCAAGTTTCGTGAAGATCGGACCATAGGTGGCGCTATAACTGTCCAAAACGTCTCTTCTTATTAGGGGTTCAAGCACGAAGTGCTGAAACCCTATTGTAATTGTGCTGATTTTTATTATTATTATTATTATTATTATTATTATTCCGCCCTAAAACGCATTGTGCAGCCCAAACCGTAAGAGCTGGAACCTTGAAACTTGGCCAAATGGTAGTCCTCAATTTGGGGAGAACCTATCAAAATATGACCCCGATTGGCCTATAGGTGGCGCTATAATGACCAAATTTACTAAATTGCTCATAACTCCTAGACAGTTTGTCCTAGAGTCTCAATTTTAGCATCACTGTGATCCCTGGCTCCAGACGGACAAAATGGCTATCTCCAAATCCCGATCCGAGCAAAAAAAAATTTGTTATGGGCAATTTTGTCCAAAACCTACTTTTGCGAACTAGTCCTAGGTTTTTGGCCCAATCCAGACCAGACCAGTCTAGCACAATTCTCTGGAGTCTCTAGATCAATAATTATTGAAAGAAAGTTGAACTTTTGCATTGGCCTGGCTGTAACAGGGTCATTTAGGGAAGGGGCGGGACAAAAAAACACTCAAAAGCCTATACAACCTAAGGGAAAACCCCAAACTTCACAAAAATCGATGAGCAGGTGTGTCAGACCATGGTGAAGAAGCATGCCAAGTTTCGTGAAGATCGGACCATAGGTGGCGCTATAACTGTCCAAAACGTCTCTTCTTATTAGGGGTTCAAGCACGAAGTGCTGAAACCCTATTGTAATTGTGCTGATTTTTATTATTATTATTATTATTATTATTATTCCGCCCTAAAACGCATTGTGCAGCCCAAACCGTAAGAGCTGGAACCTTGAAACTTGGCCAAATGGTAGTCCTCAATTTGGGGAGAACCTATCAAAATATGACCCCGATTGGCCTATAGGTGGCGCTATAATGACCAAATTTACTAAATTGCTCATAACTCATAGACAGTTTGTCCTAGAGTCTCAATTTTAGCATCACTGTGATCCCTGGCTCCAGACGGACAAAATGGCTATCTCCAAATCCCGATCCGAGCAAAAACAAATTTGTTATGGGCAATTTTGTCCAAAACCTACTTTTGCGAACTAGTCCTAGGTTTTTGGCCCAATCCAGACCAGACCAGTCTAGCACAATTCTCTGGAGTCTCTAGATCAATAATTATTGAAAGAAAGTTGAACTTTTGCATTGGTCTGGCTGTAACAGGGTCATTTAGGGAAGGGGCGGGACAAAAAAACACTCAAAAGCCTATACAACCTAAGGGAAAACCCCAAACTTCACAAAAATCGATGAGCAGGTGTGTCAGACCATGGTGAAGAAGCATGCCAAGTTTCGTGAAGATCGGACCATAGGTGGCGCTATAACTGTCCAAAACGTCTCTTCTTATTAGGGGTTCAAGCACGAAGTGCTGAAACCCTATTGTAATTGTGCTGATTTTTATTATTAGGGGTTCAAGCACGAAGTGCTGAAACCCTATTGTAATTGTACTGATTTTTATTATTATTATTATTATTATTCTCCCCTAAAACGCATCGTGCAGCCCAAACCGTAAGAGCTGGAACCTTGAAACTTGGCCAAATGGTAGTCCTCAATTTGGGGAGAACCTATCAAAGTATGACCCAGATTGGCCCATAGGTGGCGCTATAGCAACCAAAAGCGCGGAACTGCTCATAACTCCTAGACCGTATGTCGTAGACTCAAGTGTCCTATATCATTGGAAAGCTGGACGCCTGAAGGTCAAAACGTATATCTCCGATTTTATTTCAGGTATGCAAATTTTTCCGCCATTTTGAATTTTGTCAAAAACCTACTTTTGCGAACTAGTCCCTGGTTTTTCACCCGATCGGAACCAAAGCAGTGCAGAAATGTTCTTTGGAGTCTGAAGATCAATAATTATCGAAAAAAAGTCGAAATTTCGATTCCTGGTCGCTAGGGGGTGATAAATTAATGTTGTGGGAGGAGCCTATTTTACTAAAATGGCTATAACTCGAAAAGGAAATGAGATATCTTCACCAAACTTGGTACACATGTGTAAGAGTTCAATCTGGGGTCATAGTAAAAAAATGTCGACGATTGATCACTAGGTGGCGCTATAACATGAAAAAAAACATGAAAAGGGCTATGACCACGTGACCGTTTGTCCGATTGACTTGAAAATTGGTATGCAGTGTCTTGGTCCAAGGTGCCATGTATGTCTATGAGGACTTTGGCGTATCTCGAAAAACATGGCCGCCATCGACCAATGAAATTTGAGCACCTATTAGACAAGGTTAACGGAGGCCGATCGGAACGAAACTCGATGGGCATGTTCAACTCATGGCCCTAGAGGTCTGTAAGAATTTTGAAAGAAATCGGCCACTAGTTGGCGCTAACGAGTTTTATGGCTCTGTAATCACGTGGTGTTACACTTATTGTCACAAAATGCATATCATTTGATAGATCTGCTCATGCTGAACAACTTTGCCTCAAGAACCATTGCTGTCAATCAAACCGTTCATTAAATATTCGCAATTATGTTAAAAACCTACTTTTGCGAACTAGTCCTAGGTTTTTTGCCCGATCGGAACAAGACCAGTCTAGGGTAATTCTCTGGACTCTCTAGATCAATAATTATCAAAAAAAGTTCAACTTTAGCATTTTTCGCATGGGTATATTGGGTCATAATGAAAATGGGCGTGGCAAAATGCATTTAAAAGCCTATAAATCCTAAACGAAAACTCAGAACTTCACAAAAATTGGTGAGCATATGTACCATAACAGTCTAAACAAGCATGTAAAATTTCATGAAGATCGTACGATAGGTGGCGCTATAACTGTTAAAAAGCTTTGAAAACCATATATTTCCTATGGTAAATTGCCTGTTTTGGCTGTAAATGGTCTTTTCCATCTATTATTTCAGTGGTTAAAAGCTTTACAAATAAAACTTAATGTCTTAAATGCTTATGTGCTTAAAGGCCTTAAATGCTTGAACCCCGATAAATGCTGCTTGCAGCTTTAATTATTATTATTATTATTATTATTCCGCCCTAAAACGCATTGTGCAGCCCAAACCGTAAGAGCTGGAACCTTGAAACTTGGCCAAATGGTAGTCCTCAATTTGGGGAGAACCTATCAAAATATGACCCCGATTGGCCTATAGGTGGCGCTATAATGACCAAATTTACTAAATTGCTCATAACTCATAGACAGTTTGTCCTAGAGTCTCAATTTTAGCATCACTGTGATCCCTGGCTCCAGACGGACAAAATGGCTATCTCCAAATCCCGATCCGAGCAAAAACAAATTTGTTATGGGCAATTTTGTCCAAAACCTACTTTTGCGAACTAGTCCTAGGTTTTTGGCCCAATCCAGACCAGACCAGTCTAGCACAATTCTCTGGAGTCTCTAGATCAATAATTATTGAAAGAAAGTTGAACTTTTGCATTGGTCTGGCTGTAACAGGGTCATTTAGGGAAGGGGCGGGACAAAAAAACACTCAAAAGCCTATACAACCTAAGGGAAAACCCCAAACTTCACAAAAATCGATGAGCAGGTGTGTCAGACCATGGTGAAGAAGCATGCCAAGTTTCGTGAAGATCGGACCATAGGTGGCGCTATAACTGTCCAAAACGTCTCTTCTTATTAGGGGTTCAAGCACGAAGTGCTGAAACCCTATTGTAATTGTGCTGATTTTTATTATTATTATTATTATTATTCCGCCCTAAAACGCATTGTGCAGCCCAAACCGTAAGAGCTGGAACCTTGAAACTTGGCCAAATGGTAGTCCTCAATTTGGGGAGAACCTATCAAAATATGACCCCGATTGGCCTATAGGTGGCGCTATAATGACCAAATTTACGAAATTGCTCATAACTCATAGACAGTTTGTCCTAGAGTCTCAATTTTAGCATCACTGTGATCCCTGGCTCCAGACGGACAAAATGGCTATCTCCAAATCCCGATCCGAGCAAAAAAAAATTTGTTATGGGCAATTTTGTCCAAAACCTACTTTTGCGAACTAGTCCTAGGTTTTTGGCCCAATCCAGACCAGACCAGTCTAGCACAATTCTCTGGAGTCTCTAGATCAATAATTATTGAAAGAAAGTTGAACTTTTGCATTGGCCTGGCTGTAACAGGGTCATTTAGGGAAGGGGCGGGACAAAAAAACACTCAAAAGCCTATACAACCTAAGGGAAAACCCCAAACTTCACAAAAATCGATGAGCAGGTGTGTCAGACCATGGTGAAGAAGCATGCCAAGTTTCGTGAAGATCGGACCATAGGTGGCGCTATAACTGTCCAAAACGTCTCTTCTTATTAGGGGTTCAAGCACGAAGTGCTGAAACCCTATTGTAATTGTGCTGATTTTTATTATTATTATTATTATTATTATTATTCCGCCCTAAAACGCATTGTGCAGCCCAAACCGTAAGAGCTGGAACCTTGAAACTTGGCCAAATGGTAGTCCTCAATTTGGGGAGAACCTATCAAAATATGACCCCGATTGGCCTATAGGTGGCGCTATAATGACCAAATTTACTAAATTGCTCATAACTCCTAGACAGTTTGTCCTAGAGTCTCAATTTTAGCATCACTGTGATCCCTGGCTCCAGACGGACAAAATGGCTATCTCCAAATCCCGATCCGAGCAAAAAAAATTTGTTATGGGCAATTTTGTCCAAAACCTACTTTTGCGAACTAGTCCTAGGTTTTTGGCCCAATCCAGACCAGACCAGTCTAGCACAATTCTCTGGAGTCTCTAGATCAATAATTATTGAAAGAAAGTTGAACTTTTGCATTGGCCTGGCTGTAACAGGGTCATTTAGGGAAGGGGCGGGACAAAAAAACACTCAAAAGCCTATACAACCTAAGGGAAAACCCCAAACTTCACAAAAATCGATGAGCAGGTGTGTCAGACCATGGTGAAGAAGCATGCCAAGTTTCGTGAAGATCGGACCATAGGTGGCGCTATAACTGTCCAAAACGTCTCTTCTTATTAGGGGTTCAAGCACGAAGTGCTGAAACCCTATTGTAATTGTGCTGATTTTTATTATTATTATTATTATTATTCCGCCCTAAAACGCATTGTGCAGCCCAAACCGTAAGAGCTGGAACCTTGAAACTTGGCCAAATGGTAGTCCTCAATTTGGGGAGAACCTATCAAAATATGACCCCGATTGGCCTATAGGTGGCGCTATAATGACCAAATTTACTAAATTGCTCATAACTCCTAGACAGTTTGTCCTAGAGTCTCAATTTTAGCATCACTGTGATCCCTGGCTCCAGACGGACAAAATGGCTATCTCCAAATCCCGATCCGAGCAAAAAAAAATTTGTTATGGGCAATTTTGTCCAAAACCTACTTTTGCGAACTAGTCCTAGGTTTTTGGCCCAATCCAGACCAGACCAGTCTAGCACAATTCTCTGGAGTCTCTAGATCAATAATTATTGAAAGAAAGTTGAACTTTTGCATTGGCCTGGCTGTAACAGGGTCATTTAGGGAAGGGGCGGGACAAAAAAACACTCAAAAGCCTATACAACCTAAGGGAAAACCCCAAACTTCACAAAAATCGATGAGCAGGTGTGTCAGACCATGGTGAAGAAGCATGCCAAGTTTCGTGAAGATCGGACCATAGGTGGCGCTATAACTGTCCAAAACGTCTCTTCTTATTAGGGGTTCAAGCACGAAGTGCTGAAACCCTATTGTAATTGTGCTGATTTTTATTATTATTATTATTATTATTATTATTCCGCCCTAAAACGCATTGTGCAGCCCAAACCGTAAGAGCTGGAACCTTGAAACTTGGCCAAATGGTAGTCCTCAATTTGGGGAGAACCTATCAAAATATGACCCCGATTGGCCTATAGGTGGCGCTATAATGACCAAATTTACTAAATTGCTCATAACTCATAGACAGTTTGTCCTAGAGTCTCAATTTTAGCATCACTGTGATCCCTGGCTCCAGACGGACAAAATGGCTATCTCCAAATCCCGATCCGAGCAAAAAAAATTTGTTATGGGCAATTTTGTCCAAAACCTACTTTTGCGAACTAGTCCTAGGTTTTTGGCCCAATCCAGACCAGACCAGTCTAGCACAATTCTCTGGAGTCTCTAGATCAATAATTATTGAAAGAAAGTTGAACTTTTGCATTGGCCTGGCTGTAACAGGGTCATTTAGGGAAGGGGCGGGACAAAAAAACACTCAAAAGCCTATACAACCTAAGGGAAAACCCCAAACTTCACAAAAATCGATGAGCAGGTGTGTCAGACCATGGTGAAGAAGCATGCCAAGTTTCGTGAAGATCGGACCATAGGTGGCGCTATAACTGTCCAAAACGTCTCTTCTTATTAGGGGTTCAAGCACGAAGTGCTGAAACCCTATTGTAATTGTGCTGATTTTTATTATTATTAGGGGTTCAAGCACGAAGTGCTGAAACCCTATTGTAATTGTGCTGATTTTTATTATTATTATTATTATTATTATTCTGCCGTAAAACGCATCGTGCAGCCCAAACCGTAAGGGCTAGAGCTTTGAAACTTTGCCATATGGTAGTACAAAAATCGAGGAGAGGTTATCAAATTATGACCCCGATTGGCCCATAGGTGGCGCTATAGCAACCAAAAGCGCGAAACTGCTCATAACTCCTAGACCGTAAGTCATAGACTCAAGTGTCTTATATCATTGGAAAGCTGGACGCCTGACGAACAAAACGTATATCTCCGATTTTATTTCCGCCATGATAGATTTTCCGCCATTTTGAATTTTGTCGAAAATCTACTTTTGCGAACTAGTCCCTGGTTTTTTGCCCGATCGGAACCAAACCAGTGCAGAATTGTTCTCTGGAGTCTGAATATCAATAATTATCAAAAAAAAGTTGAAATTTCGATTCACGGTCGCTAGGGGGTGCAAAATTAACGTTGTGGGAGGAGCCTATTTTACTAAAATGGCTATAACTCCAGAAGTAAAAGAGGTATTTTAACCAAACCTGGTACACATGTGTAAGACGTCAATATGAGGTCACGGTAAAAAAATCGCGGCGATTGGTCACATGGTGGCGCTATAACATGAAAAAAACATAAAACAGGCTATAACCACCTGACCGTTAGTCCGATTGACTTGAAAATTGGTATGCAGTGTCTTGGTCCAAGGTGCCATGTATGTCTATGAGGACATTGGTGTATCTCAAAAAACATGGCCGCCATCGGCCAATGAAGTTTGAGCACCTATTAGACAAGGTTAACGGAGGCCTATCGGAACGAAACTCGGTGGGCATGTTCGACTCATGGCCCTAGAGGTCTGTAAGAATTTTAAAAGAAATCGGCCACTAGTTGGCGCTAACGAGTTTTATGGCTCTGTAATCACGTGGTGTTACACTTATTGTCACAAAATGCATACCATTTGATAGATCTCCTCTTGTTGAACAACTTTGCCTCAAGAACCATTGCTGTCAATCAAACCGTTCATTAAATATTCGTAATTATGTTAAAAACCTACTTTTGCGAACTAGTCCTAGGTTTTTCGCCCGATCAGAACCAAACGAGTCTAGGACAATTCTATGGACTCTCAAGATCAATAATTATCAAAAAAAAGTTGAACTTTTGCATTTTTCGCATGGGTATATTGGGTCATAAAGAAAATGGGCGTGGCAAAATGCACTCAAAAGCCTATAAATCCTAAACAAAAACTCAGAACTTCACGAAAATTGGTGAGCTTATGTGCCATAACATCATTAACAAGCATGCAAAATTTCATGGAGATCGGACTATAGATGGTGCTATAACTGTTAAAAAGCTTTAAAAAACACATATTTCCTATGGTAAATTGCCTGTATTGGCTGTAAATGGACTTTTCCATCTATTATTTCAGTGGTTAAAAGCTTTCTAAATAAATCTTAATGTCTTAAATGCTTATGTGCCTAAAGGCCTTAAATGCTTGAACCCCGATAAATGCTGCTTGCAGCTTTAATTATTATTATTATTATTATTCCGCCCTAAAACGCATTGTGCAGCCCAAACCGTAAGAGCTGGAACCTTGAAACTTGGCCAAATGGTAGTCCTCAATTTGGGGAGAACCTATCAAAATATGACCCCGATTGGCCTATAGGTGGCGCTATAATGACCAAATTTACTAAATTGCTCATAACTCATAGACAGTTTGTCCTAGAGTCTCAATTTTAGCATCACTGTGATCCCTGGCTCCAGACGGACAAAATGGCTATCTCCAAATCCCGATCCGAGCAAAAAAAATTTGTTATGGGCAATTTTGTCCAAAACCTACTTTTGCGAACTAGTCCTAGGTTTTTGGCCCAATCCAGACCAGACCAGTCTAGCACAATTCTCTGGAGTCTCTAGATCAATAATTATTGAAAGAAAGTTGAACTTTTGCATTGGCCTGGCTGTAACAGGGTCATTTAGGGAAGGGGCGGGACAAAAAAACACTCAAAAGCCTATACAACCTAAGGGAAAACCCCAAACTTCACAAAAATCGATGAGCAGGTGTGTCAGACCATGGTGAAGAAGCATGCCAAGTTTCGTGAAGATCGGACCATAGGTGGCGCTATAACTGTCCAAAACGTCTCTTCTTATTAGGGGTTCAAGCACGAAGTGCTGAAACCCTATTGTAATTGTGCTGATTTTTATTATTATTATTATTATTATTATTATTCCGCCCTAAAACGCATTGTGCAGCCCAAACCGTAAGAGCTGGAACCTTGAAACTTGGCCAAATGGTAGTCCTCAATTTGGGGAGAACCTATCAAAATATGACCCCGATTGGCCTATAGGTGGCGCTATAATGACCAAATTTACTAAATTGCTCATAACTCATAGACAGTTTGTCCTAGAGTCTCAATTTTAGCATCACTGTGATCCCTGGCTCCAGACGGACAAAATGGCTATCTCCAAATCCCGATCCGAGCAAAAAAAATTTGTTATGGGCAATTTTGTCCAAAACCTACTTTTGCGAACTAGTCCTAGGTTTTTGGCCCAATCCAGACCAGACCAGTCTAGCACAATTCTCTGGAGTCTCTAGATCAATAATTATTGAAAGAAAGTTGAACTTTTGCATTGGCCTGGCTGTAACAGGGTCATTTAGGGAAGGGGCGGGACAAAAAAACACTCAAAAGCCTATACAACCTAAGGGAAAACCCCAAACTTCACAAAAATCGATGAGCAGGTGTGTCAGACCATGGTGAAGAAGCATGCCAAGTTTCGTGAAGATCGGACCATAGGTGGCGCTATAACTGTCCAAAACGTCTCTTCTTATTAGGGGTTCAAGCACGAAGTGCTGAAACCCTATTGTAATTGTGCTGATTTTTATTATTATTAGGGGTTCAAGCACGAAGTGCTGAAACCCTATTGTAATTGTGCTGATTTTTATTATTATTATTATTATTATTATTCTGCCGTAAAACGCATCGTGCAGCCCAAACCGTAAGGGCTAGAGCTTTGAAACTTTGCCATATGGTAGTACAAAAATCGAGGAGAGGTTATCAAATTATGACCCCGATTGGCCCATAGGTGGCGCTATAGCAACCAAAAGCGCGAAACTGCTCATAACTCCTAGACCGTAAGTCATAGACTCAAGTGTCTTATATCATTGGAAAGCTGGACGCCTGACGAACAAAACGTATATCTCCGATTTTATTTCCGCCATGATAGATTTTCCGCCATTTTGAATTTTGTCGAAAATCTACTTTTGCGAACTAGTCCCTGGTTTTTTGCCCGATCGGAACCAAACCAGTGCAGAATTGTTCTCTGGAGTCTGAATATCAATAATTATCAAAAAAAAGTTGAAATTTCGATTCACGGTCGCTAGGGGGTGCAAAATTAACGTTGTGGGAGGAGCCTATTTTACTAAAATGGCTATAACTCCAGAAGTAAAAGAGGTATTTTAACCAAACCTGGTACACATGTGTAAGACGTCAATATGAGGTCACGGTAAAAAAATCGCGGCGATTGGTCACATGGTGGCGCTATAACATGAAAAAAACATAAAACAGGCTATAACCACCTGACCGTTAGTCCGATTGACTTGAAAATTGGTATGCAGTGTCTTGGTCCAAGGTGCCATGTATGTCTATGAGGACATTGGTGTATCTCAAAAAACATGGCCGCCATCGGCCAATGAAGTTTGAGCACCTATTAGACAAGGTTAACGGAGGCCTATCGGAACGAAACTCGGTGGGCATGTTCGACTCATGGCCCTAGAGGTCTGTAAGAATTTTAAAAGAAATCGGCCACTAGTTGGCGCTAACGAGTTTTATGGCTCTGTAATCACGTGGTGTTACACTTATTGTCACAAAATGCATACCATTTGATAGATCTCCTCTTGTTGAACAACTTTGCCTCAAGAACCATTGCTGTCAATCAAACCGTTCATTAAATATTCGTAATTATGTTAAAAACCTACTTTTGCGAACTAGTCCTAGGTTTTTCGCCCGATCAGAACCAAACGAGTCTAGGACAATTCTATGGACTCTCAAGATCAATAATTATCAAAAAAAAGTTGAACTTTTGCATTTTTCGCATGGGTATATTGGGTCATAAAGAAAATGGGCGTGGCAAAATGCACTCAAAAGCCTATAAATCCTAAACAAAAACTCAGAACTTCACGAAAATTGGTGAGCTTATGTGCCATAACATCATTAACAAGCATGCAAAATTTCATGGAGATCGGACTATAGATGGTGCTATAACTGTTAAAAAGCTTTAAAAAACACATATTTCCTATGGTAAATTGCCTGTATTGGCTGTAAATGGACTTTTCCATCTATTATTTCAGTGGTTAAAAGCTTTCTAAATAAATCTTAATGTCTTAAATGCTTATGTGCCTAAAGGCCTTAAATGCTTGAACCCCGATAAATGCTGCTTGCAGCTTTAATTATTATTATTATTATTATTCCGCCCTAAAACGCATTGTGCAGCCCAAACCGTAAGAGCTGGAACCTTGAAACTTGGCCAAATGGTAGTCCTCAATTTGGGGAGAACCTATCAAAATATGACCCCGATTGGCCTATAGGTGGCGCTATAATGACCAAATTTACTAAATTGCTCATAACTCATAGACAGTTTGTCCTAGAGTCTCAATTTTAGCATCACTGTGATCCCTGGCTCCAGACGGACAAAATGGCTATCTCCAAATCCCGATCCGAGCAAAAAAAATTTGTTATGGGCAATTTTGTCCAAAACCTACTTTTGCGAACTAGTCCTAGGTTTTTGGCCCAATCCAGACCAGACCAGTCTAGCACAATTCTCTGGAGTCTCTAGATCAATAATTATTGAAAGAAAGTTGAACTTTTGCATTGGCCTGGCTGTAACAGGGTCATTTAGGGAAGGGGCGGGACAAAAAAACACTCAAAAGCCTATACAACCTAAGGGAAAACCCCAAACTTCACAAAAATCGATGAGCAGGTGTGTCAGACCATGGTGAAGAAGCATGCCAAGTTTCGTGAAGATCGGACCATAGGTGGCGCTATAACTGTCCAAAACGTCTCTTCTTATTAGGGGTTCAAGCACGAAGTGCTGAAACCCTATTGTAATTGTGCTGATTTTTATTAGGGGTTCAAGCACGAAGTGCTGAAACCCTATTGTAATTGTAAGGATTTTTATTATTATTATTTTTCTTCTGCCGTAAAACGCATCGTGCAGCCCAAACCGTAAGGGCTAGAGACTTGAAACTTTGCCATATGGTAGTACAAAAATCGAGGAGAGGTTATCAAAATATGAGCCAGATTGGCCAATAGGTGGCGCTACAGTGCAAAAACCAAAAAAATGGCATATTTTTGCTTAAATCTCACCAACCCTTTGTCACAGACTCAAGTGTCTTATATCATTGGAATCCTTGGCTCAAGCCGAACAAAAAAGGCCTCAAGGATTTCCTTTCCGGTATGCAAATTTTCCGCCATTTTGGATTTTGTCCAAAACCTACTTTTGCGAACTAGTCCTAGGTTTTTTGTCCGATCGGAACCAAACCAGTGCAGAAATGTTCTCTGGAGTCTGAATATCAATAATTATTAAAAAAAAGTTTAAATTTTGATTCACGGTCGCTAAGGGGCGCCAAAACGTTCGAAGGAGGCGGAGCTAGTTTTACTAAAATGGCTATAACTCCAGAAGTAAATGAGTTATCTTCACCAAACTTGGTACACATGTGTAAGAGGTCAATCTAAGGTCACAGTAAAGAAATCGCGGTGATTAGCCACATGGTGGCGCTATAACATTAAAAAAAACATAAAACAGGCTATAACCACCTGACCGTTTGTCCGATTGACTTGATAATTGGTATGCAGTGTCTTGGTCCAAGGTGCCATGTATGTCTATGAGGACATTGGTGTATCTCGAAAAACATGGCCGCCATCGGCCAATGAAGTTTGAGCACCTATTAGACAAGGTTAACGGAGGCCAATCAGAACGAAACTCAGTGGGCATGTTCGGCTCAAGCCCCTAGAGGTCTGTAAGAATTTTGAAAGAAATCAGCCACTAGTTGGCGCTAACGAGTTTAATGGCTCTGTAATCACGTGGTGTTACACTTATTGTCACAAAATGCATATCATTTGATAGATCTGCTCATGCTGAACAAGTTTGCCTCAAGAACTATTGCTGTCAATCAAACCGTTCATTAAATATTCGTAATTATGTTAGAAACCTACTTTTGCGAACTAGTCCCTGGTTTTTCGCCCGATCGGAACCAGACCAGTCTAGGACAATTCTCTGGACTCTCTAGATCAATAATTATCAAAAAAAAGTTGAACTTTTGCATTTGGATGGCTGTAATAGGGTCATTTATAAAATGGGCGGGGCAAAATAAATAAAAAAACCTATAAATCATAAATAAAAACTCAGAACTTCACAAAAATTGGTGAACATATGTGAAATAACATCATTAACAAGCATGCCAAATTTTATGGAGATCGGACCAAAGGTGGCGCTATAACTGTTAAAAAGCTTTAAAACCATATATTTCCTATGGTAAATGGTCTTTTTCATCTATTATGTCAGTAGTTACATGCTTGCTGAATAAATCTTAATAACTTTTGATGCTTTTATGCTTAAAGGCCTTAAAGGCCTTAATTGCTTGAACCCCGATAAATGCTGCTTGCAGCTTTAATTAGGGGTTCAAGCACGAAGTGCTGAAACCCTATTGTAATTGTACTGATTTTTATTATTATTATTATTATTATTATTCTGCCGTAAAACGCATCGTGCAGCCCAAACCGTAAGGGCTAGAGCTTTGAAACTTTGCCAGATGGTAGTACAAAAATCGAGGAGAGGTTATCAAATTATGACCTCGATTGGCCCATAGGTGGCGCTATAACAACCAAAAGCGCGAAAGTGGTCATAACTCCTGGACCGTATGTCGTAGACACAAGTGTCTTATATCATTGGAAAGCTGGTCGTCTGACAAACAAAACGTATATCTCCGATTTCATTTCCGTCATGATAGATTTTCCGCCATTTTGAATTTTGTCGAAAACCTACTTTTGCGAACTAGTCCCTGGTTTTTTGCTCGATCGGAACCAAACCAGTGCAGAATTGTTCTCTGGAGACTGAAGATCAATAATTATCGAAAAAAAGTTGAAATTTCGATTCAGGGTCGCTAGGGGGCGCAAAATTAACGTTGTGGGCGGAGCCTATTTTACTAAAATGGCTATAACTCCAGAAGTAAATGAGGTATTTTCAACAAACTTGGTACACATATGTAAGAGGTCAATCTGAGGACACGGTAAAAAAATCGCGGCGATTGGCCACATGGTGGCGCTATAACATGAAAAAAACATAAAACAGGCTATAACCACCTGACCGTTAGTCCGATTGACTTGAAAATTGGTATGCAGTGTCTTGGTCCAAGGTGCCATGTATGTCTATGAGGACATTGGTGTATCTCAAAAAACATGGCCGCCATTGGCCAATGAAGTTGAGCACCTATTAGACAAGGTTAACGGAGGCCGATCGGAACGAAACTCGGTGGGCATGTTCGACTCATGGCCCTAGAGGTCTGTAAGAATTTTGAAAGAAATCGGCCACTAGTTGGCGCTAACGAGTTTTATGGCTCTGTAATCACGTGGTGTTAGATATATTGTCACAAAATGCATATCATTTAATAGATCTGCTCATGCTGAACAACTTTGCCTCTAGAACCATTGCTGTCAATCAAACCGTTCATTAAATATTCATGAATATGTTAAAAACCTACTTTTGCGAACTAGTCCCTGGTTTTTTGCCCGATCGGAACCAGACCAGTCTAGGACAATTCTATGGACTCTCTAGATCAATAATTATCAAAAAAAAGTTGAACTTTTGTATTTGTATGGCTGTAATAGGGTCATTTATAAAATGGGTGTGGCAAAATACACTCAAAAGCCTATAAATCCTAAATGAAAACTCAGAACTTCACAAAAATTGGTGAGCATATGTGTCATAACATCACAAACAAGCTTGCAAAATTTTATGGAGATTGGACAATAGTTGGCGCTATAACTGTTAAAAAGCTTTAAAACCATATATTTCCTATGGTAAACTGCCTGTATTGGCTGTAAATGGTCTTTTCCATGTCTGATCATATAATTTTCATATCATAATGTTCAAAACTAGTGCAATACAATTCTCTGGACTCACTAGATCAATAATTGTCAGAAAAAGTTGAACTACTTCATTTGGATAGCTATAATAGGTTCACTTCAAAATCTGGCCTTTACCAAGTGTCCCCGAAAGCCTATATCTCTTTAATCAATGCTCAGACCTTCTTAAAAACAAGTCAGAACGTGTGAAATATCACCCTGAACAAGCATGAAAATTTTCAGACAGATCGGACAAAATTTGCCTCTATAACAGTTAAAAAGGTGAAAATGATATGATTTAATGGCATGTTAAGCCAATAAGTGGTATTTTACTGCCCCCTGCTGTTTAAAATAGTCATTTTCTCATATTGGTATTGGTATCAGCCATGGTAAATCATGATAAATGATGGTGTGTGTGTGTGTGTGTGTGTGTGTGTGTGTGTGTGTGTGTGTGTGTGTGGTACAAATATAACAAAGGTTTTATTTTCCAACATGAAAACAAACATAACAGAGTGCTAGTGCACAAACAATAACCGACAATGATAATGGATGAGAGGGGAACTTAAATACACAGATCAAGACAAGGACAACAGGTGACGGTTATGATGATGAGGAGCAGGTGATGATGAGGAGGGTGATGAGGAGCAGGTGCAGGTGATGACGACAGATGGTGAATGTGATGAAGACAGAAGGTGAATGTGATGAAGGTGAATGTGACACCAATATCACTGAAACATTTGTGTGTGTGTGTGTGTGTGTGTGTGTGTGTGTGTGTGTGTGTGTGTGTGTGTGTGTGTGTGTGTAGCATTATTGTGTGTAGCATATGTAGCAATTATGCATTATTGAGTTAACATGGAAACACTGGTTTGCTTTAGTGCAGAAAACTGGTCAAAATCATGAGGTTTAAAGTGAAAGTGAGCCAATAAGTGGTCTTCTACTGCCCTCTGCTGGCCATTCTACTTATTAATTAAATTTTTCCACATGTGCTTGCATTTATACTTGAATACACACTAAAAATCACTTATATAGCAATAACTATTATAACACAATCATATTTTGTCAGTGTTAATCACTTTATTTGCACTGACACTTCAAATAATTGCTAGTAATGTGGTAAATCATGGTAAATCATGGTTAACTATGCTCTGTGTGTGTGTGTGTGTGTGTGTGTGTGTGTGTGTGTGTGTGTGTGTGTGTGTGTGTGTGTGTGTGTGTGTGTGTGTGTGTGTGTGTGTGTGTGTGTAAGCATGCATTGAGTTAACATAGATAAACTGGTTTGCTTTAGTGCAGAAAACTGGTTTAAAGTGAAAGTGAGCCAATAAGTGGTCTTCTACTGCCCTCTGCTGGCCATTCTACTTATTAATGAAATATTTCAACATGTGCTTGCATTCATACTTGAATACACACAAAAAAAATCACTTATATAGCAATAACTATTATAACACAATCATATTTTGTCAGTGTTAATCACTTTATTTGCACTGACACTTCAAATAATTGCTAGTAATGTGATAAATCAGGCTAGAAACATGGTAAATCAAAGTAAATAATACTAGATTGTCGTTTATCTCCTGGTAAATAATACTAGAACGTGGTATATCATGGTAAATCACGGTTAACTATGCTGTGTGTGTATGTGTGTGTGTGTGTGTGTGTGTTTGTGTGTGTGTGTGTGTGTGTGTGTGTGTGTTTGTGTGTGTGTGTGTGTGTGTGTGTGTGTGTGTGTGTGTGTGTGTGTGTGTGTGTGTGTAAGCATGCATTGAGTTAACATGGAAAAACTGGTTTGCTTTAGTGCAGAAAACTGGTTTAAAGTGAAAGTGAGCCAATAAGTGGTCTTCTACTGCCCTCTGCTGGCCATTCTACTTAATAATGAAATATTTTACATGTGCTTTTGCATTCATACTTGGACACACACTAAAAATCACGTATATAACTAACTATTATAACACAATAATATTTTGTCAGTGTTCATCACCTCATTTGCACTGACACTTCACATATTTGCTAGTAATGTGGTTAATCATGCTAGAAACATTGTAAATCATAGTAAATAATACTGAAATGAGGTGTATCAAGGTAAATCATGCTAGAATCCTAAGAAATCATTCTGGAACATGGTATATGATAGTAAATCATGCTAGAATCATATTAAATAATTCTAGAATGTGGCAAATCGTTGTGGGAGGAGCCTATTTTACTCAAATGGCTATAACTCAAGAAGTAAATGAGATATCTTCACCAAACTCAGTACACATGTGTATGGGTTCAATTTGAGGTCACAGTAAACAATTCTATGGAGATCGGAGCATAGGTGGCGCTATAACTGTTAAAAAGCTTTAAAACCATATATATCCCATGGCAAATTGCCTGTATTGGCTGTAAATGGTCTTTTCCATCTATTATGTCAGTGGTTACATGCTTGCTAAATAAATCTTAATAACTTTTGATGCTTTTGTGCTTAAATGCCTTAAAGGCCTTAACTGCTTGAACCCCGATAAATGCTGCTTGCAGCTTTAATTATTATTATTATTATTATTATTCTGCCGTAAAACGCATCGTGCAGCCCAAACCGTAAGGGCTAGAGCATTGAAACTTTGCCAGATGGTAGTACAAAAATCGAGGAGAGGTTCAGAGATTATGACCCCGATTGGCCCATAGGTGGCGCTATAGCAACCAAAAGCGCGAAACTGCTCATAACTCCTAGACCGTATGTCGCAGACTCAAGTGTCTTATATCATTGGAAAGCTGGACGCCTGACGAACAAAACGTATATCTCCGATTTCATTTCCGTCATGATAGATTTTCCGCCATTTTGAATTTTGTCGAAAATCTACTTTTGCGAACTAGTCCCTGGTTTTTTGCCCGATCGGAGCCAAACCAGTGCAGAAATGTTCTCTGGAGTCTGAAGATCAATAATTATCGAAAAAATGTTGAAATTTCGATTCATGGACGCTAGGGGGCGCAAAATAATCGTTGTGGGAGGAGCCTATTTTACTAAAATGGCTATAACTTAAAAAGTAAATAAGATAGCTTCACCAAACTCGGTACACATGTGTATGGGTTCATTCTGGGGTCACAGTAAAAAAATCGCGACGATTGAACACTAGGTGGCGCTATAACATGAAAAAAACATGAAAAGGGCTATAACCACCTGACCGTTAGTCCGATTGACTGGAAAATTGGTATGCAGTGTCTTGGTCCAAGGTGCCATGTATGTCTATGAGGACATTGGCGTATCTCAAAAAACATGGCCGCCATTGGCCAATGAAGTTGAGCACCTATTAGACAAGGTTAACGGAGGCCGATCGGAACGAAACTCGATGGGCATGTTCGACTCATGGCCCTAGAGGTCTGTAAGAATTTTGAAAGAAATCGGCCACTAGTTGGCGCTAACGAGTTTTTTGGCTCTGTAATCACGTGGTGTTACACTTATCGTCACAAAAAGCATATCATTTGATATATCTGCTCATGCTGAACAACTTTGCCTCAAGAACCATTTCTGTCAATCAAACCGTTCATTAAATATTCATGAATATGTTTAAAACCTACTTTTGCGAACTAGTCCTAGGTTTTTTGCCCGATCGGAACCAGACCAGTCTAGGACAATTCTCTGGACTCTCTAGATCAATAATTATCAAAAAAAAGTTGAACTTTTGCATTTGGATGGCTGTAATAGGATCATTTATAAAATGGGCATGGAAAAATACATTAAAAAGCCTATAAATCCTAAATAAAAACCCAGAACTTCACAAAAATTGGTGAACTTATGTGACATAACATCATTAACAAGCATGCAAAATTTCATGGAGATCGGACGATAGGTGGCGCTATAACTGTTAAAAATCTTTAAAACCATATATTTCCTATGGTAAACTGCCTGTATTGACTGTAAATGGTCTTTTCCATCTCTGAATATATAATTTTCATATCATAATGTTAAAAACTAGTGCAATACAATTCTCTGGACTCACTAGAACAATAATTGTCAGAAAAAGTTGAACTACTTCATTTGGGTAGCTATAATAGGTTCACTTCAAAATGTGGCCTTTACCAAGTGTCCCCGAAAGCCTATATCTCTTTAATGAATGTTCAAACCTTCTTAAAAACAAGTCAGAACATGTGAAATATCACTCTGAACATGCATGAAAATTTTCAGACAGATCTGACAAAATTTGCCTCTATAACAGTTAAAAAGGTGAAAATGATATGAATATAATGACATATTAAGCCAAGAAGTGGTATTTTACTGCCCCCTGCTGTTTAAAATAGTCATGTTGTCATATTGTTCTATAATTTATATTTAGACTTTATAAAATCACTATTTTAACATTTACAATTACATTTAGTCAAAAATCCATCTGTTAAATTATTAGTATTGACAGTTTGATCACATCATATATTTCAAATGTCTGTATCTACAATATAATGTGTGTGTGTAGTCTTAGGTTTCTGAATAAATTCTGAATGATCTGATTAATAGCTTACAAAGACTTTGTGAAATGTTTATAGACCATTCAAATATATTTTCATAATGACATATCCCAATAGCATTGAAAAAACAACATTTGTCTTGTGTGTGTGTGTGTGTGTGTGTGTTAACATGCATTATGGATTTAAAATGGAAAAACTGCTTTGCTTTAGTGCAGAAAAATGGTGAAAATCAAGAAGTTTAAAGTGAAAGTGAGCCAATATGTGGTCTTCTACTGCCCTCTGCTGGCCATTCTACTTATTAATGTCTACCCACATATGCTTTTGCATTCATTAGACACTAAAAATCACTTATATAACAATAAAACACTAAAAAATCACTTATATAACAATTACTATTGTAGCACAATCATATTTTGTCAGAGTTTATCACTTCATTTTTACTGATACTTCACATAATTGCTAGCAATGTGGTAAATCATGGTTAAATCACACTAAAAACATGGTAAATCAATAAATGATACTAGAATGTGGTGTATCAAGGTAAATCATACTACAATCCTGGTACATCATTCTAGAACATAGTATATCATGGTACATCATGCTAGAACATGGTAAATCATGGTAAACTATGCTAGAACAGGGTAAATCATGGTAAGCCATGATAAATCATAATAAACTATGGTAAATCATGTTAGAATGTGGTATATCATGGTAAATCATGCTAGAACATGGTAAATCATGGTAAACTATGCTAGAACAGGGTAAATCATGGTAAACTATGATAAATCATGATAAACTATGGTAATCCATGCTAGAATCACAGTAAACAATGGTAAATCATACTAGAATGTAGTATATCATGGTAAATTATGCTAGAATATGGCAAATCATGCTAGAATCATAGTAAATAATACTAGAATGTGCTAAATTGTTGTGGGAGGAGCCTATTTTACTAAAATGGCTATAACTCAAGAAGTAAATGAGATATCTTCACCAAACTCAGTACACATGTGTATGGGTTCAATTTGAGGTCACAGTAAACAATTCTATGGAGATCGGACCATAGGTGGCGCTATAACTGTTAAAAAGCTTTAAAACCATATATATCCCATGGTAAACTGCCTGTATTGGCTGTAAATGGTCTTTTCCATCTATTATGTCCGTGGTTACATGCTTGCTAAATAAATCTTAACTTTTGATGCTTTTGTGCTTAAATGCTTAAAAGGCTTTAACTGCTTGAACCCCGATAAATGCTGCTTGCAGCTTTAATTAGGGGTTCAAGCACGAAGTGCTGAAACCCTATTGTAATTGTACTGATTTTTATTATTATTATTATTTTTCTTCTCCGCTAAAACGCATCGTGCAGCCCAAACCGTAAGAGCTGGAGCTTTGAAACTTTGCCAGATGGTAGTACAAAAATCGAGGAGAGGTTATCAAATTATGAGCCCGATTGGCCCATAGGTGGCGCTATAGCAACCAAAAGCGCGAAACTGCTCATAACTCCTAGACCGTAAGTCATAGACTCAAGTGTCTTATATCATTGGAAAGCTGGACGCCTGACGAACAAAACGTATATCTCCGATTTTATTTCCGCCATGATAGATTTTCCGCCATTTTGAATTTTGTCGAAAACCTACTTTTGCGAACTAGTCCCTGGTTTTTTGCCCGATCGGAACCAAACCAGTGCAGAATTGTTTTGTGGAGTCTGAAGATCAATAATTATCGAAAAAAAGTTGAAATTTCGATTCACGGTCGCTAGGGGGTGCAAAATTAACGTTGTGGGAGGAGCCTATTTTACTAAAATGGCTATAACTCAAGAAGTAATTCAGTAAACTTCACCAAACTTGCTAAACGTGTGTAAGAGGTCAATTTGAGGTCACAGTAAAAAAATTGCGTCGATTGGCCACATGGTGGCGCTATAAAACAAAAAAAACGTATAGACACCTGCCCGTTAGTCCGATTGACTTGAAATTTGGTATGCAGTGTCTTGGCCCAAGGGGCCATGTATGTCTAAAAGGATATTGGCGTATCTCGAAAAACATGGCCGCCATTGGCCAATGAGTTTTGAGCACCTATTAAAAGAAGGTTAACGAAGTGCGATCGGAACGAAACTCGGTGGGCATGTTCGGCTCAAGCCCCTAGAGGTCTGTAAGAATTTTGAAAGAAATCGGCCACTAGTTGGCGCTAACGAGTTTTAAGGCTCGGTAATCACGTGGTGTAACAAATTTCATCACAAAATGCATATCATTTGATAGACCTCCTCATGTTGAACAACTTTGCCTCAAGAACCATTAATGTCAATCAAACCGTTCAATAAATATTTACGAATATGTTAAAAACCTACTTTTGCGAACTAGTCCTAGGTTTTTTGCCCGATCGGAACCAGACCAGTCTAGGACAATTCTCTGGACACTCTAGATCAATAATTATCAAAAAAAAAGTTAAACTTTTGCATTAGGATGGTTGTAATAGGGTTATTTATAAAAGGGGCGTGGCAAAATGCACTAAAAAGCCTATAAACCCTAAATGAAAACTCAGAACTTCACAAAAATTGGTGAGCATATGTGACATAACATCATTAACAAGCATGCAAAATTTTATGGAGATCGGACCAAAGATAGCACTATAACAGTCAAAAGGCTTTAAAACCATATATTTCCTATGGTAAATTGCCTGTATTGGCTGTAAATGGACTTTTCCATCTATTATTTCAGTGGTTAAAAGCTTTCTAAATAAAACTTAATGTCTTAAATGCTTATGTGCTTAAAGGCCTTAAATGCTTGAACCCCGATAAATGCTGCTTGCAGCTTTAATTATTATTATTATTCTGCCGTAAAACGCATCGTGCAGCCCAAACCGTAAGGGCTAGAGCTTTGAAACTTTGCCATATGGTAGTACAAAAATCGAGGAGAGGTTATCAAATTATGACCCCGATTGGCCCATAGGTGGCGCTATAGCAACCAAAAGCGCGAAACTGCTCATAACTCCTAGACCGTAAGTCATAGACTCAAGTGTCTTATATCATTGGAAAGCTGGACGCCTGACGAACAAAACGTATATCTCCGATTTTATTTCCGCCATGATAGATTTTCCGCCATTTTGAATTTTGTCGAAAATCTACTTTTGCGAACTAGTCCCTGGTTTTTTGCCCGATCGGAACCAAACCAGTGCAGAATTGTTCTCTGGAGTCTGAATATCAATAATTATCAAAAAAAAGTTGAAATTTCGATTCACGGTCGCTAGGGGGTGCAAAATTAACGTTGTGGGAGGAGCCTATTTTACTAAAATGGCTATAACTCCAGAAGTAAAAGAGGTATTTTAACCAAACCTGGTACACATGTGTAAGACGTCAATATGAGGTCACGGTAAAAAAATCGCGGCGATTGGTCACATGGTGGCGCTATAACATGAAAAAAACATAAAACAGGCTATAACCACCTGACCGTTAGTCCGATTGACTTGAAAATTGGTATGCAGTGTCTTGGTCCAAGGTGCCATGTATGTCTATGAGGACATTGGTGTATCTCAAAAAACATGGCCGCCATCGGCCAATGAAGTTTGAGCACCTATTAGACAAGGTTAACGGAGGCCTATCGGAACGAAACTCGGTGGGCATGTTCGACTCATGGCCCTAGAGGTCTGTAAGAATTTTAAAAGAAATCGGCCACTAGTTGGCGCTAACGAGTTTTATGGCTCTGTAATCACGTGGTGTTACACTTATTGTCACAAAATGCATACCATTTGATAGATCTCCTCTTGTTGAACAACTTTGCCTCAAGAACCATTGCTGTCAATCAAACCGTTCATTAAATATTCGTAATTATGTTAAAAACCTACTTTTGCGAACTAGTCCTAGGTTTTTCGCCCGATCAGAACCAAACGAGTCTAGGACAATTCTATGGACTCTCAAGATCAATAATTATCAAAAAAAAGTTGAACTTTTGCATTTTTCGCATGGGTATATTGGGTCATAAAGAAAATGGGCGTGGCAAAATGCACTCAAAAGCCTATAAATCCTAAACAAAAACTCAGAACTTCACGAAAATTGGTGAGCTTATGTGCCATAACATCATTAACAAGCATGCAAAATTTCATGGAGATCGGACTATAGATGGTGCTATAACTGTTAAAAAGCTTGCCTGTATTGGCTGTAAATGGACTTTTCCATCTATTATTTCAGTGGTTAAAAGCTTTCTAAATAAATCTTAATGTCTTAAATGCTTATGTGCTTAAAGGCCTTAAATGCTTGAACCCCGATAAATGCTGCTTGCAGCTTTAATTAGGGGTTCAAGCACGAAGTGCTGAAACCCTATTGTAATTGTGCTGATTTTTATTATTATTAGGGGTTCAAGCACGAAGTGCTGAAACCCTATTGTAATTGTGCTGATTTTTAGGGGTTCAAGCACGAAGTGCTGAAACCCTATTGTAATTGTGCTGATTTTTATTAGGGGTTCAAGCACTTCAGTGCTGAACACCTATTGTAATTGTTAATTTTCCCATGATGCAACATTCAGACATAAAACTGATCGGGCAGACCAAACCGTAAGTCGTGGAGACTTGAAACTTTGGGGGCTGATAGTACTCACACCGCCTACAGCGTCACCAAGGCCCGCCCCGATCGGCCTGACGGGGGCGCTACAGCGGGCAAAAGTACGAAACGGCTCATAACTCATCAACCGTGAGGCGTAGGCTCAAGTGTCTTATATCGCTGGAATCCTTGGCTCGAGGCGGACCAGATGCATGCCTCGGATTTGCTCGTCACCCTGGGAAAATTTTAGGGTATTTGGGGTTTTTCCAAAAACCTACTTTCGCGAACTAGTCCTAGGTTTTTGGCCCGACCGGAACCAAACCAGTGCGGCAAGATTCTCTGGAGTCTGATTGTCAATAATTATCAAAAAAAAGTGTAAATTTCGCTTCACGGTCCCTAAGGGCCGCCAAAATGGTCGAAGTGGGAGGAGCCCATTTTGCTTAATTGGCTATAACTCGTGAACGGAACGAGATTTTTGCACCAAACTCAGCACACGCATGTACGAGCTCATTCTGTGGTCACGTGAAAAAGGGCGCAGCGACTGGCCACTTGGTGGCGCTATAACTGTTAAAAGGGTGTCAAAATGATGTATTTCTATGGAAAAAACACATGAAATGGCTGAAAGCGGCCATCTTGCTGTCTGATTTGCATACAAGCTCACAAAATCGGGCATGCGCATGCGTCACGTGATCCTGAAGAAGCTTGAAAACTTTCATGGACGTCGGGCCATTGGTGGCGCTTTAACTGTCATAAAGGTGAGAAGGCCTCTGTATTACCCTATGCAAAATGACATTTAAATGACTGAAAAATGGGGGGAAAAGAGCAGAGCTTCACCAAATTAGCTGAGCACATGCGCCATATTATTCTAAAGAAGCGTGCAAACTTTTATGGAGATCGGGCCATCAGTGGGGGTGTCACAGTTTAAAAGGTAAAAAAAAAAAATGCACCACATTTCCATGATAAATGAGCTAAAAGGGCAACAAACGTTCTTTTTCCTCTCCGAGGCACATGTTAGAAGGCTGGATAAAGTTTTTGGAACGCAGCAGCGCAGACGGCAAGCGCCTAGACCCTATAGTTTTTTTTTTAGAGGCCTTTTTGTGGCCCTTTTTTAGCCACTTATTAGGGGTTCAAGCACTTCAGTGCTGAACACCTATTGTAATTGTTAATTTTCCCATGATGCAACATTCAGACATAAAACTGATCGGGCAGACCAAACCGTAAGTCGTGGAGACTTGAAACTTTGGGGGCTGATAGTACTCACACCGCCTACAGCGTCACCAAGGCCCGCCCCGATCGGCCTGACGGGGGCGCTACAGCGGGCAAAAGTACGAAACGGCTCATAACTCATCAACCGTGAGGCGTAGGCTCAAGTGTCTTATATCGCTGGAATCCTTGGCTCGAGGCGGACCAGATGCATGCCTCGGATTTGCTCGTCACCCTGGGAAAATTTTAGGGTATTTGGGGTTTTTCCAAAAACCTACTTTCGCGAACTAGTCCTAGGTTTTTGGCCCGACCGGAACCAAACCAGTGCGGCAAGATTCTCTGGAGTCTGATTGTCAATAATTATCAAAAAAAAGTGTAAATTTCGCTTCACGGTCCCTAAGGGCCGCCAAAATGTTCGAAGTGGGAGGAGCCCATTTTGCTTAATTGGCTATAACTCGTGAACGGAACGAGATTTTTGCACCAAACTCAGCACACGCATGTACGAGCTCATTCTGTGGTCACGTGAAAAAGGGCGCAGCGACTGGCCACTTGGTGGCGCTATAACTGTTAAAAGGGTGTCAAAATGATGTATTTCTATGGAAAAAACACATGAAATGGCTGAAAGCGGCCATCTTGCTGTCTGATTTGCATACAAGCTCACAAAATCGGGCATGCGCATGCGTCACGTGATCCTGAAGAAGCTTGAAAACTTTCATGGACGTCGGGCCATTGGTGGCGCTTTAACTGTCATAAAGGTGAGAAGGCCTCTGTATTACCCTATGCAAAATGACATTTAAATGACTGAAAAATGGGGGGAAAAGAGCAGAGCTTCACCAAATTAGCTGAGCACATGCGCCATATTATTCTAAAGAAGCGTGCAAACTTTTATGGAGATCGGGCCATCAGTGGGGGTGTCACAGTTTAAAAGGTAAAAAAAAAAAATGCACCACATTTCCATGATAAATGAGCTAAAAGGGCAACAAACGTTCTTTTTCCTCTCCGAGGCACATGTTAGAAGGCTGGATAAAGTTTTTGGAACGCAGCAGCGCAGACGGCAAGCGCCTAGACCCTATAGTTTTTTTTTTAGAGGCCTTTTTGTGGCCCTTTTTTAGCCACTTATTAGGGGTTCAAGCACTTCAGTGCTGAACACCTATTGTAATTGTTAATTTTCCCATGATGCAACATTCAGACATAAAACTGATCGGGCAGACCAAACCGTAAGTCGTGGAGACTTGAAACTTTGGGGGCTGATAGTACTCACACCGCCTACAGCGTCACCAAGGCCCGCCCCGATCGGCCTGACGGGGGCGCTACAGCGGGCAAAAGTACGAAACGGCTCATAACTCATCAACCGTGAGGCGTAGGCTCAAGTGTCTTATATTGCTGGAATCCTTGGCTCGAGGCGGACCAGATGCATGCCTCGGATTTGCTCGTCACCCTGGGAAAATTTTAGGGTATTTGGGGTTTTTCCAAAAACCTACTTTCGCGAACTAGTCCTAGGTTTTTGGCCCGACCGGAACCAAACCAGTGCGGCAAGATTCTCTGGAGTCTGATTGTCAATAATTATCAAAAAAAAGTGTAAATTTCGCTTCACGGTCCCTAAGGGCCGCCAAAATGGTCGAAGTGGGAGGAGCCCATTTTGCTTAATTGGCTATAACTCGTGAACGGAACGAGATTTTTGCACCAAACTCAGCACACGCATGTACGAGCTCATTCTGTGGTCACGTGAAAAAGGGCGCAGCGACTGGCCACTTGGTGGCGCTATAACTGTTAAAAGGGTGTCAAAATGATGTATTTCTATGGAAAAAACACATGAAATGGCTGAAAGCGGCCATCTTGCTGTCTGATTTGCATACAAGCTCACAAAATCGGGCATGCGCATGCGTCACGTGATCCTGAAGAAGCTTGAAAACTTTCATGGACGTCGGGCCATTGGTGGCGCTTTAACTGTCATAAAGGTGAGAAGGCCTCTGTATTACCCTATGCAAAATGACATTTAAATGACTGAAAAATGGGGGGAAAAGAGCAGAGCTTCACCAAATTAGCTGAGCACATGCGCCATATTATTCTAAAGAAGCGTGCAAACTTTTATGGAGATCGGGCCATCAGTGGGGGTGTCACAGTTTAAAAGGTAAAAAAAAAAAATGCACCACATTTCCATGATAAATGAGCTAAAAGGGCAACAAACGTTCTTTTTCCTCTCCGAGGCACATGTTAGAAGGCTGGATAAAGTTTTTGGAACGCAGCAGCGCAGACGGCAAGCGCCTAGACCCTATAGTTTTTTTTTTAGAGGCCTTTTTGTGGCCCTTTTTTAGCCACTTATTAGGGGTTCAAGCACTTCAGTGCTGAACACCTATTGTAATTGTTAATTTTCCCATGATGCAACATTCAGACATAAAACTGATCGGGCAGACCAAACCGTAAGTCGTGGAGACTTGAAACTTTGGGGGCTGATAGTACTCACACCGCCTACAGCGTCACCAAGGCCCGCCCCGATCGGCCTGACGGGGGCGCTACAGCGGGCAAAAGTACGAAACGGCTCATAACTCATCAACCGTGAGGTGTAGGCTCAAGTGTCTTATATCGCTGGAATCCTTGGCTCGAGGCGGACCAGATGCATGCCTCGGATTTGCTCGTCACCCTGGGAAAATTTTAGGGTATTTGGGGTTTTTCCAAAAACCTACTTTCGCGAACTAGTCCTAGGTTTTTGGCCCGACCGGAACCAAACCAGTGCGGCAAGATTCTCTGGAGTCTGATTGTCAATAATTATCAAAAAAAAGTGTAAATTTCGCTTCACGGTCCCTAAGGGCCGCCAAAATGTTCGAAGTGGGAGGAGCCCATTTTGCTTAATTGGCTATAACTCGTGAACGGAACGAGATTTTTGCACCAAACTCAGCACACGCATGTACGAGCTCATTCTGTGGTCACGTGAAAAAGGGCGCAGCGACTGGCCACTTGGTGGCGCTATAACTGTTAAAAGGGTGTCAAAATGATGTATTTCTATGGAAAAAACACATGAAATGGCTGAAAGCGGCCATCTTGCTGTCTGATTTGCATACAAGCTCACAAAATCGGGCATGCGCATGCGTCACGTGATCCTGAAGAAGCTTGAAAACTTTCATGGACGTCGGGCCATTGGTGGCGCTTTAACTGTCATAAAGGTGAGAAGGCCTCTGTATTACCCTATGCAAAATGACATTTAAATGACTGAAAAATGGGGGGAAAAGAGCAGAGCTTCACCAAATTAGCTGAGCACATGCGCCATATTATTCTAAAGAAGCGTGCAAACTTTTATGGAGATCGGGCCATCAGTGGGGGTGTCACAGTTTAAAAGGTAAAAAAAAAAAATGCACCACATTTCCATGATAAATGAGCTAAAAGGGCAACAAACGTTCTTTTTCCTCTCCGAGGCACATGTTAGAAGGCTGGATAAAGTTTTTGGAACGCAGCAGCGCAGACGGCAAGCGCCTAGACCCTATAGTTTTTTTTTTAGAGGCCTTTTTGTGGCCCTTTTTTAGCCACTTATTAGGGGTTCAAGCACTTCAGTGCTGAACACCTATTGTAATTGTTAATTTTCCCATGATGCAACATTCAGACATAAAACTGATCGGGCAGACCAAACCGTAAGTCGTGGAGACTTGAAACTTTGGGGGCTGATAGTACTCACACCGCCTACAGCGTCACCAAGGCCCGCCCCGATCGGCCTGACGGGGGCGCTACAGCGGGCAAAAGTACGAAACGGCTCATAACTCATCAACCGTGAGGCGTAGGCTCAAGTGTCTTATATCGCTGGAATCCTTGGCTCGAGGCGGACCAGATGCATGCCTCGGATTTGCTCGTCACCCTGGGAAAATTTTAGGGTATTTGGGGTTTTTCCAAAAACCTACTTTCGCGAACTAGTCCTAGGTTTTTGGCCCGACCGGAACCAAACCAGTGCGGCAAGATTCTCTGGAGTCTGATTGTCAATAATTATCAAAAAAAAGTGTAAATTTCGCTTCACGGTCCCTAAGGGCCGCCAAAATGGTCGAAGTGGGAGGAGCCCATTTTGCTTAATTGGCTATAACTCGTGAACGGAACGAGATTTTTGCACCAAACTCAGCACACGCATGTACGAGCTCATTCTGTGGTCACGTGAAAAAGGGCGCAGCGACTGGCCACTTGGTGGCGCTATAACTGTTAAAAGGGTGTCAAAATGATGTATTTCTATGGAAAAAACACATGAAATGGCTGAAAGCGGCCATCTTGCTGTCTGATTTGCATACAAGCTCACAAAATCGGGCATGCGCATGCGTCACGTGATCCTGAAGAAGCTTGAAAACTTTCATGGACGTCGGGCCATTGGTGGCGCTTTAACTGTCATAAAGGTGAGAAGGCCTCTGTATTACCCTATGCAAAATGACATTTAAATGACTGAAAAATGGGGGGAAAAGAGCAGAGCTTCACCAAATTAGCTGAGCACATGCGCCATATTATTCTAAAGAAGCGTGCAAACTTTTATGGAGATCGGGCCATCAGTGGGGGTGTCACAGTTTAAAAGGTAAAAAAAAAAAATGCACCACATTTCCATGATAAATGAGCTAAAAGGGCAACAAACGTTCTTTTTCCTCTCCGAGGCACATGTTAGAAGGCTGGATAAAGTTTTTGGAACGCAGCAGCGCAGACGGCAAGCGCCTAGACCCTATAGTTTTTTTTTTAGAGGCCTTTTTGTGGCCCTTTTTTAGCCACTTATTAGGGGTTCAAGCACTTCAGTGCTGAACACCTATTGTAATTGTTAATTTTCCCATGATGCAACATTCAGACATAAAACTGATCGGGCAGACCAAACCGTAAGTCGTGGAGACTTGAAACTTTGGGGGCTGATAGTACTCACACCGCCTACAGCGTCACCAAGGCCCGCCCCGATCGGCCTGACGGGGGCGCTACAGCGGGCAAAAGTACGAAACGGCTCATAACTCATCAACCGTGAGGCGTAGGCTCAAGTGTCTTATATCGCTGGAATCCTTGGCTCGAGGCGGACCAGATGCATGCCTCGGATTTGCTCGTCACCCTGGGAAAATTTTAGGGTATTTGGGGTTTTTCCAAAAACCTACTTTCGCGAACTAGTCCTAGGTTTTTGGCCCGACCGGAACCAAACCAGTGCGGCAAGATTCTCTGGAGTCTGATTGTCAATAATTATCAAAAAAAAGTGTAAATTTCGCTTCACGGTCCCTAAGGGCCGCCAAAATGGTCGAAGTGGGAGGAGCCCATTTTGCTTAATTGGCTATAACTCGTGAACGGAACGAGATTTTTGCACCAAACTCAGCACACGCATGTACGAGCTCATTCTGTGGTCACGTGAAAAAGGGCGCAGCGACTGGCCACTTGGTGGCGCTATAACTGTTAAAAGGGTGTCAAAATGATGTATTTCTATGGAAAAAACACATGAAATGGCTGAAAGCGGCCATCTTGCTGTCTGATTTGCATACAAGCTCACAAAATCGGGCATGCGCATGCGTCACGTGATCCTGAAGAAGCTTGAAAACTTTCATGGACGTCGGGCCATTGGTGGCGCTTTAACTGTCATAAAGGTGAGAAGGCCTCTGTATTACCCTATGCAAAATGACATTTAAATGACTGAAAAATGGGGGGAAAAGAGCAGAGCTTCACCAAATTAGCTGAGCACATGCGCCATATTATTCTAAAGAAGCGTGCAAACTTTTATGGAGATCGGGCCATCAGTGGGGGTGTCACAGTTTAAAAGGTAAAAAAAAAAAATGCACCACATTTCCATGATAAATGAGCTAAAAGGGCAACAAACGTTCTTTTTCCTCTCCGAGGCACATGTTAGAAGGCTGGATAAAGTTTTTGGAACGCAGCAGCGCAGACGGCAAGCGCCTAGACCCTATAGTTTTTTTTTTAGAGGCCTTTTTGTGGCCCTTTTTTAGCCACTTATTAGGGGTTCAAGCACTTCAGTGCTGAACACCTATTGTAATTGTTAATTTTCCCATGATGCAACATTCAGACATAAAACTGATCGGGCAGACCAAACCGTAAGTCGTGGAGACTTGAAACTTTGGGGGCTGATAGTACTCACACCGCCTACAGCGTCACCAAGGCCCGCCCCGATCGGCCTGACGGGGGCGCTACAGCGGGCAAAAGTACGAAACGGCTCATAACTCATCAACCGTGAGGCGTAGGCTCAAGTGTCTTATATCGCTGGAATCCTTGGCTCGAGGCGGACCAGATGCATGCCTCGGATTTGCTCGTCACCCTGGGAAAATTTTAGGGTATTTGGGGTTTTTCCAAAAACCTACTTTCGCGAACTAGTCCTAGGTTTTTGGCCCGACCGGAACCAAACCAGTGCGGCAAGATTCTCTGGAGTCTGATTGTCAATAATTATCAAAAAAAAGTGTAAATTTCGCTTCACGGTCCCTAAGGGCCGCCAAAATGTTCGAAGTGGGAGGAGCCCATTTTGCTTAATTGGCTATAACTCGTGAACGGAACGAGATTTTTGCACCAAACTCAGCACACGCATGTACGAGCTCATTCTGTGGTCACGTGAAAAAGGGCGCAGCGACTGGCCACTTGGTGGCGCTATAACTGTTAAAAGGGTGTCAAAATGATGTATTTCTATGGAAAAAACACATGAAATGGCTGAAAGCGGCCATCTTGCTGTCTGATTTGCATACAAGCTCACAAAATCGGGCATGCGCATGCGTCACGTGATCCTGAAGAAGCTTGAAAACTTTCATGGACGTCGGGCCATTGGTGGCGCTTTAACTGTCATAAAGGTGAGAAGGCCTCTGTATTACCCTATGCAAAATGACATTTAAAT
>NW_028296335.1:0-72000 GCF_964197995.2 Scardinius erythrophthalmus
GCACTATTTGTATAATGCATGATGTGAATGCAACATTTCCTACATACAGTTGCTCCCTATGTAGTGAGCTGACAGAAAGGCAGCTAACAGTTTTGGAACAGAGCCATTGTGATTTAGTACATGTAGGAGCTTGCTGAAGACAGCAGAACAAGCAAAAGCTCAACTTCAAAATGACTTTATGGCTGAGTGAATCGTTGTCCCATCCACTGTCTGACACTTATCTCTTGAGACCTGTGACCAAACAGCAGCGGTAGAGTCACCAGCTACTGAGAATCAGTCAGGCAAGAATCCCGGGACAAAAAGAAATGTCTGAGCGGCAAAAAGAAATGTCTGCTATGCCTTGGCATTAATCTGACATTTTCTTTACTGTGACAATTTAATGTGTCCTTCCTTGCTGAATTTGATGTTTTATTCCAAGAAGACACCTGGGCCCAGTTTTTCAAAAGTAATCCAGTGGGATTTCGGATCACGGATTGGATCAAATCTTGGAAATGGGTTTTTTAAAAGCAAAAGAGGGATTCCGAACTAAGATCAGAGCATGTAATCTGATCTTACATTTGATCTGGATCAAACCTGCCCTTTGGATTTTTCAAAACTTTGAACTCGGTTTGGGATCTATTAGATCCAAAAAATAAAAAAACAGGATTTTCCTGATCCCATCAGAAGGGTGGATTCAGTTGTGATTTTTCTAACCAAATTAAATCAGAGAGTTTTTTTTTTTTTAAGTGAATGATCACAAAATCAATGACGATATATACATTTCTTCATATTTAAAGCATATTTGAAGCATGTCACATCTAATGAGATATGGTAAACAAACAAACAAACAAAAATCTCAAAGCTATGAGCTGTCAAATAAATGTCACTTGCTCACAGCTCTATAATTCCACAGTATACTAATGGCAATGACAACAACAAATATACTCAGTCATTCAGTAGCCTAGTTAAAAGTAATTTCTCACAATTGACCTATGGCTAAGCCACGCCCCCTCCACTCACTCGGACAAACAGTCGACACTCGGTAACAGGCGCTATAGCGGTAGCTGTCACAGTAGGAGACATTTCACAGGAGGCAATTGATGATTTTTGGAGACAGAAAGATTATATATCATCTCGAAGTCAGCAAAAGGGCCTTAACTATGCATTGGAGGGTTATATTAATAATTTCATTGTTGAGAAGGTCGATGAAAAGCTAAGGTCTTTTATTGTTGAGAAGGTCGATGAAAGTGCGTCCTATTCGCTTTGGAAATGTTCAAGCGTCGAACTAGACACGATACGTGCGAATTTGACGCTCTATTCGCGTTTGGTGTGAACGCAGCATATGAACAGGCTACTATGTCAAGATTGTAATGCTGGAATGAGTGTGTGTATGTGTCAGAGAGAGAGAGGCACGGGCGCGATCAAACAGTGGAAACATAAAAACATACTCCATCATTTTGTTCATACAGGACATCATTACAACTGCAAAGTGTTTAGCCTACTTATATTTGTGTAAAACACAACATTGTGTCTGGCTATTTACAGATACGCTAATGAAGCTAAGTGACATGATGTACAACGCAGCTAGAAGCTAGGCTAACTTTATGTTAGAGATGTTAAAGATGACGTTCAAATACATTGTTGACTTACCTTAGAACAGATGTAGACATCCTTGTTTAATTGCGTTTAGTTGGTGTTGTGGTCTACCGCATAACTTAATCCAGAGCAGACACTTATCTCGGTTGAAATGTGGCTTGGGAAAGGGTAAAAAATACACACCGTCGCCCAGCCTCTCAGAATACCTAGTGTCGGAGTTACATGTACCCCATGTACACCGTTTGACCATTTTAAACTTAAAATGACAAGAAAAAACGAATGAAAACTGACTAACTGCAATGCATTTCAATGGACGTGGAAGCAGAGAATGTCCGAGTGTATGGGTTAGCTATGTGCACTGTGATCGGCTCATCGCGTTCGGGGGCGTGGCTTAGCCATAGGTCAATTGCATCTCTAATTGCATGTCCAGTGTGTCCTTCATTAGGTAAGAACATTGGCGGCTGTTCTGGTTCTACATCAGGCTCAAAAATTGTCATCAAGAGGGACATGACACCTGGTGGTGATGTTATACAAAACAATACAGGCAAGGATTATGTTGCATGCCACCTTGGGTTGTACTCGTGAGTAGTTAAGACACGCAAACCGTCTCTTCAGGACTCCATTTAAGCGTTCAATGGCACATCTTGTTTTGCAATGCGAGGAGTTGAAGTGTACCTGCTCAGGTGTGTTTGCAGCTGGAAAAGTGGTCATTAGCCAAGGTAGGAGTGGATGTGCGCTGTCTCCCAATACTATGCCATTTAGTCGGTGGGATTGAAGCTCTCTGTATAAAGCACTCTCTCTTAGAATATGTGCATCATGAACAGACCCAGGCCATTTCACAACACAGTTGGTTATTATGAGGTCGGCATTGCCCACAAGTTGGATGTTGATGCTGTGCCTCCCCTTTCGATTGACATACTCCCACTTCCTTTCACAAGGTGCTAGGATATACACATGAGTACAATCAATAGCACCAATACTAGAGCTAGGCATGTTTCCCATTTGAAAAAAAACGTGTGCTTAGTCTGAGCTGTCTGGTCATCCTTAGGAAAGGAAACAAATTGATTGATCAGACTGCCCAGTGCTACTGACATAGCCTTCACCACATTACTCACGGTTGCTTTTCTCACTCCCATATTGTCACCAATTACTTGGTAGAAAGTCCCACATGCGAAAAAGCACAGAGCGATTAAGCACTGTTCCTCCACGGATAAAGCATGACTTCTTTGGGTTTGGTGTTGGAGTGTTGGCCTGACAAGATCTGCAAAGTACTTAATGTCATCTCTCCCAAAGCGAAAACGTTCACACAGTTCTTCTGATGTGTATTGCTCGAGTGGTCGAGTGGCACGCTCAGCATGCGCTTTAACGGTACCTTCTCCTATGGTAACGATGAACAATACCCGCCATGTGGCTGCCTCTGTAGGCTAAGAGAAATGGGTGCAAAGACATGATGTGTTTAAATGATGTCACCCATTAACCAGCAATGAGCTGATTGGTGTAAGCCTAATTGAGCACAAGCCAAAGCAATCATGCTCAAGGCTTTTAAGATCAGTGTTGGCTACACCAAAGAGTTGGAACCATGGACTCAAAAGGGCCTAATTTCAGTGGCCAAGTGGCAGAAACTTGTGCACTGCTGGAGGGTGTTCGGGCCAATTTTGCCTCGATAGTAGGAGGTTTCAGCTCTGCAAAGGGTGAAGTGACCAAAAAAGAAAAACACAACATTTGGGAGGACATAACCTCAATGTCAATGCCATGGGGTCTGGCCAAAAGAGGACCATAAAACAAGTTTTGTTGCGATTGAAGAACCTTAGGACCAAGGCAACGAAAGACCTTACTGAAGCCAAGAACACCCAAACAGGTAATATAAGAGGGGTGATTTCACTGATATGGTCCTTGATATCATAGGAGGAGAAAAACCAGAGGCCCTGCATGGCATTGAAGGCATAGAAGCAGATGGAGAGGCCACAATTACAAAGTGGTAAGCCATGGCCACAAAGACTAGGACTTCAGAAGAATGCGAGCAAAATTCTCCTGCAGAGGATATGTTTGTCCTGGACTTGACTACAGTGATTGAGGAGGAAGACAGATCCCCAGTGGATGTAATGAAGACAGTCCAAGACGTTCCTACAAGAAAACGCAAACGTTCCTCAGCTACAAACCAGGATGGTGATAGCTATGAGTTGCTTCTGAAACGGGAAACCAAAAGAGCAGAAGTATAAATTGAACTGGGTAAAGAACAAATCTTGCTTACCCAACTGCAGCAGAAAAACGTGCAGATGGAGATACATCTTCTGAAGGCAGAGATGGAAAGAGCTGGTATCTGTCCTGTAAATGATTTTTGTACTATTGGATAGTATTGTTTTTGTTTTGTTATTTAACATTATAACAAAATAAGGAATGTAAAATGTTTCTGTTTCTTAAAATTAAAACAAACAATGGCTATTTGTGGCCACCGGTATTTTGGCTACACTGTTGGTTCCATTTAAGGCTCTGGTAAACAGGATTTGGTAATCCTAAAATTTGGTATTTGGATCACAGTGATCCAATCAAATGTTCCTTTAAAAAACTGGCATAAAAGTAAGATGGATCAGGTGATCCTGGATAGCAAAACATGGGATTTCCAAATCCAGATCAATTTGATCCAGATTATTATTTATTTTTTAAACTGGGCCTTGGACACCACTCATATGCAGTGTTATGAGGTCATGTGACAACAAATAGCATACATTTGTCTGTATTCTGCAACGTTTACCATTGGATAATGTGTATTCTGTAAAAAAAAAAAAAAAAAAACTAGTCCAGATATAAACAGATAAAAGTAGATCACAGTAGTGTTGTCAAAAATATCGATATTTCGATAAATATCGATACTGAAATATCTGAACGATACCAATACTAATGTCCCGAAGTATCGATACTCCCATACTAGCCGAGCTGTCACTTTAACTTCTCTCCAAAGGCGCATTGACAAACATCACACGTGACCGGACTCGTCTCATTCGCTCTGTTTAAATAGCAAAAGTGAAGTGAATGGAAAGATAGCGAGTGCGGCGCCCTCGCGACCACCTTTGGTTGATAAAGAACACCGCGAGCGGGCATGTCGGAGAATAGCGCGGACACCCGTTAAAAACGCACCGTGAGCGGGTATGTCGGAGAATAGCGCGGACACGCGCTACACACCGTGCGCGGGTATGTCGGAGAATAGCGCGGACACGCGCTTCACACTGAGCGGGCTGCGGGCACCCAAAATATTGTTTGGCTATCAATATCCCTCACATCACTCATTTTTTTTAAATTCTGAAAACAGACTTAATTAAACGAACAAGCTCCAGGGGGGCCATTTAGCAGCATGTAACTGTATGCTACTCACCATCAATGGGTCACCTCTTTCTGAATTCCCCTATAACTAACTGTAACTCCCCTGTAACTTCTCATTTTAACTTTTCTGAAACATTAACCAAGATGGCCTAGTATTGTTAAGTGTGTTGTTTCGTTTTTCCACTGTAATTCTTAATGTTAACATAAGCCTAATCTGAATGTGGAATCTTAGAAGTAAATATTTTAACTGTGGTCAAATGTAAATTAACTTGTGCCTATTTAACTTTATTCAAAAAAATATTATATAATTCTGCAATTTGCCTTCATTAGCGATTACTGAGCTAGACAATGACATCACTGAATTCAATAATGAAATGCCTTTAACTGAAAATTGAATGTTTAATCTTATTATTATACATTACTGACACTCTATCCTCCAATTTGATACTGTTAAGTGCTTTGACAATCTTTATTGTTAAAAGCACTATATAAATAAAGGTAACTTGACTTCATGTCGATCCAATGAGCATTATTTTTGCGTGTGATGCACGCACGTTTGTGTTTAAATCTATGCATCAAATAATAATGTTAATGTATTAACCAGCATTTATGACCGATAAACAATGCATTTGTTACAGTATATTTTAATCTTTGATAACAGTAGGTAATAAAAATACAACAGCTCATATAGCTCTGGTCCAAAGAAAAAATATTAACAGATAGAACTCAGGACATTTTTGTAAAATATACCTCATTGTCATGTTCTAGACTTGTTATATTCAGTTTTAAATAAAAAAAATACCCCCTTAATATTGTGGCAGTTTTTCTCTGTGGTATCTAAAATGGTATCGAATATCGATATTTTTTAAGGTATCGTATCGAAGTTAGAAATTCTAGTATCGTGACAACACTAGATCACAGTATATAGCTAGTAGGCCTATTCCATTCACAATATAACATCTCTCTTAATTCAAACACACTGAAAAAGAAAAAGAGATTCAGTGCTGACATTTCACCTTAAAACATTCCATTAAATAAACCCTTAAATAAGACAGAGGCTAACGTCATACTACTATACACTTACTATTTCTACAGTATAAAGTATGCATGTATACTGTGTACAGTATATAACAAAACAGACTGGCTGTGTCCAAAATGGGGCACTATTTGAGGGGACCGTCATTTGGTGTCCAAAACCATAGTGGCCGTTATTGAGTGCACTTATTTATTCCCACAATGCATTGCAATAACGAGTGTACAACCAATGTACGCTCAATGACTAGAGAATACCCATAATGCACTGCGACGGTCGCACTGAAAGAATTCCCGTGTCTGACCATCCATCTATCCATCACTGGTCCAATGTGGCTACTGGCTACAGCATAATATCATACAGGTATAAATTCCTTTTTAATTGATTAATAAATTGTTTAATTAAGGTTTCCATGAAAGAGTTCAAGATAAATCATTAGGCCTACTACTGGAGCTGCCAGTTTGCTAAGTTTCAAATGATTATTAAATAGCAAGCAAAAACTATGCAAAAGCGGCGGCCCTTCCAGCGAACTCAGTGTCAGAATTCACTCGCTCGTTTTCATTCACTCCTTCAAGTGAACTATTTTAGTGGACTAATGTAGGGAATAGTGAATGATGGTATAGGGGGCGATTTCAAACACAGCCTATGTCCATTACTGTATCCCACAATGCAAAGCACTTGACCTTATATATTATTTCCAGAGTGAAACAAAATTCAACAAGTCCTCAGTCATTATTTCAACAAGCCACTTGTCTTAGAGAGTTAAAGTTTACACAAAAATAAGAGTTATTTTTTCCTTTGCTCACCTTTATGTCATCGTCTGTGGAACGCAAAAGGAAAAGTTTTAAAGACTGCAGGTTGCTCATTTCTATGCAATTACAATGAACCAGGAGTGCTCCATGGAAAAAGTTACCAAGTTTGGAACAACATGAGGATGAGTAAATTATTATTTACTTCTGCACAACATTTTTAAAAAAGCCTTTTTATTTACAAATTACACTGGATTCCACTGCATTTCTGGATGCTACTAAATGCCACATATTAGGTATCTATAAAGTATAAAGTGTGTGTGTATATATATATATATATATATATACACTGTGCAGTACTTAATAACCAGTAATTCACTCCGAACAGAGACATTTGGAATACTGTGGCAAAAAGCGAAATGGGATTGGAGATTGGCATCGTATTCCACTTCAGGGCAACATGATCTTTAGATAGAGAACTCAAGGGTGGTTAAAGATAAAACAATGTCCCTATTCTATTTCTGACCTGTCAAAAACACCATAAAAAAAATAAAAACTCTAATACAAGTTTAATTAATTTCATATACATGTTTAACCAGGACACATGTATGTTCATCACAATCAGAATTATTTCCACCAGACACAGCACAAACTCAACAAAAAGGCTTCTCCTCTAAAGAACCAGGAAGCTGATCTGTGATTCAGCACTCCACGTCTGGTGTGTCGGGAAGATTCGCAGAACACCAAAGCATCCTATCAGCATCTCTCCTGATAACAGAGGGCTTGAGCAGACTAAAAATAGAGGCTAACTTTAGGATCTCAGATGCTCTTTCAGGCCAAAAACAAAAACAGACCGCCAGCTCATTTTTATTGTTGCGAAGAAAATTGAATTGTTTTCAACAGCAATTAATTACACTACATGAAATGTTCAGGCTCTGCTCTAGACTAGAGACTGCTTTTCTCTTCCTTTAAACTCAAATCCTCAATAATGCAAAAGAAATCGAGACTGACAGCCCTAGTGGACAGTGGACACTGTGTGGTTAGAGCTGCTCTGTTCAAGAACCATCAAACTGATCTGCTTCAAAATCATCATTTAAAATACTAGTCAGATAACACTGCTGAAGAAGAAGAAGAAGAAGAAGAAGAAGATCTTAAACCAGCCTAAAATGGTTTGCTGGTTAAGCAGGTGACCAGCTGGAAAGTGCACAAAAACACCTCTGAACCAGCCAAAAGACCAGCTTGGGAGACCATCAGCCTGTTTCGGCTGGTTTAAAACCTTTTTTTTTTTTAGCAAAGAATAGGCCTAAACGAAGCAACCTAACATATAAACTGCCAAATGGGAGACATTTGTCCAAAACAAGGACAGAACCACTAATAACTTTGGTTTTGCTGAATTATGGAGGTAAATATCCTAGACATAGAGCCACAAAACACATGTGCATTTTCTTGAATGGTTCTATGAGACATGCCAATTTTATCAGTAGCCCAATGTTATACTAGAATATAACATAATACAGTACAGCCTATTATACAGTATAGCCCTTTATTATAAAAGGAAATTTGTAACTAACAAAAAAATATCTGAGCATCCTTACATAATAGGAAACAGCACATGTACATGCAACACTGCTGCTGCGGAGGATATTTTCACCTGATTCACCATCTTCTGGGATGATGCTAAAGAACACAACGAGCATGGATTCGTTATTCTCGTTTAGATATATAAAAAAACGAAAAGGCAAACAATCATTCGAATCCGTGCTATGTTATGCCAACGCTTCAAAGGCTATGTGGCAGATCTGTCTTACATGGGGAGTAAAAATAGAAGCACAGAATGCGCGATGTTCATGTCAAATGAAGGTTATTCTCCTTGCAACCAGCACATTTCCCCCAGTTTCCCAGTGACAAACACACACATAAACATATATTACGGTATATTTAGCGTAAAATATTTAAAACGCATATTACTGCCGTTCTCTTACCGTAAAAGCCTTTTTAAGCGTCACTTACGCCAATACTGCGCCTTTTCCAACACCTGCAGACAATTTGACGTCACTTGAAAGACGTGTGACGCCAAGAGGGGCGGGGTCAGAGCTTTTGATTGACGGACCCGAGAGCTAATAATAACAATGCAATCCCACCCACAGGACGTAAAATATTCAAGACTCTTTAAAACCAGCATCATTCATTATTTAGGAACTTGGCTTTGGCCTTTCCATAATTAATCAATTAAAATGGTCGTAGAAAACGAGCAGCTGACACAGGGATTTGTTTACATTAGCGGTGCAGGTCAGTGTCATTTTCATCACACTAATATGTAACCAATGTTTGACTCTCATGTTGTAGTAACTGTGGTAACTATTCTATTTTGACCATAACAATGGTTAGCATGGTGATTTTCAACGCAATAATTTCTTGACATTCTAATAATATTATTTCCTCCTGATAATATTATTATATTATATGTAGGGCCTATTATATTATAATAATAACATAATATAACTATAATAATATTATTATTATTCTATTATTGTGTTGTATTTATTACATCATTTAGAGTTATTTTAGCGCCATCCAGTGTTCAAATCCATGTTTACTCAAATTATGAGAAGTCTTTATGGAGCATATGGACCCCATAAAATTAAAATGAATGTTGTGGCATGTCAGTTCGCTTTGAGGTCCTCTATATGCGAGTGTAATGCTGAAGTTTAAATGAAGTATAGCCTACATATATGCGTTTTATTAATATTTTAAAATGTAAAATTGTACCTGCAATCTTCATTTTACACAAAAACAGAGCAAAAATATTAGTGAATCATCTTGCATTCAAGGGCTCATGCAATATTGTGGCCAATCAAATGCTTTCTAGAATGAGAATCTGTCTTTCTAATACTGCTTACCACCTATAAAAGTACCAGGAGAGACCTATAATAGCATTCCTGTTCATCTCAATGGCTCTGAAATACACTGCCGGCACAATGGCATTATATCATATTATATAATATAATATTAGATTAGATTAGATTAGATTAGATTATGTAGTCGATTATATATATAGTCGAAGCTAACCAGTCGAACTGTGCCTGTTCTGGACTTTTCATGTTCTTGGCAGCTATTTTATTTATACATTTTTGCTTAAAACACAGAAACACACAACAGAATAGGTGTTGTATTTTTTGTTGTTGTTTTTATTGGCAATTCAGAACAATCTTAATTAAAAATTAAGTATTTTTTGGCTCTGACAGTGGAGAACACAAACACACTCTGTGATCACCTTTATCTGAAACGTGATCTCAACCTGTAAACAAACTGAACAAATATATATATATATATATTTTTTTTGACAACATCAGTAATACTAACAAACAGACACATATAAACATAGCACATTATTACAGAGAAGAGGACACATTTGAGTTAATATCATACAACAAAATTCATTTTAGACACTAAATGTTTCACAGTCGCTGTTGTAATGGCACTGAAGCTAAAGGGATGTGCTTTAAGGCTGTATGCTTGGATTTCTATACTGGCGTTTCTGATCTCTGAGAATGAGTGTGTCCAAGGCTTCTGGGTGGCACTTTTAGCATTTAGTATCAATCTGGCAACAGCTTCTCTCCCAGCACTGCTGACTATTTGTTTTTTTAATTAAACAAAATCATTATGCATCACGGTTTCATATTCTTAGCAAACTAAAGGTGAAATGTGTAATTCCTGGGCTACTATAAAAAAAAAAAACAACAACAAAAAAAAAACATATTTTACAACAGGTTTCCCAAGCAGACCCCCATCTCTGATTGGTCAGAAGAAGAGAGAGTTATACCCCAATAAATAAAATATGTAATAAGATATTATCTGGAAAATGTTCAAATATAATCTATAGATTAAAGTTATAGATAAAATCGTTTTGCTACTCAAACTTGTAATTTCTGAGCAGTATTTAGAATGAAGCAGTAATGTTAAATTTGGTACATGTTAATGTATTAAAATGTTTTTATTTACTGATTTCTCACAATTTGACGCAATTTTCTCTGATCCTAGTTTGGTTTTCCCTTTTCAGGGATATCAACATGCAAATGACTTACTTTTAGTAGCCTTTACTGGAAAACTAGGAAACTATATATATATATATATATATATATATATATATATATATATATATATATATATATATATATATATATATTTAAATTGCACACTTCACCTTCAAAATCCCTCTGTAATTTCATAGCATGTTTCTGATTGTATATAACCAGATATTTATGGAATATTTTGAGGCAAAAAGCTCTGAAAATGATGGCAATATCAGAGCAGGATCTTAAGGATCATTTTGTCAAAGCCCTTTATATGAGGTGGACATGCGTTTGGCTAAGAGTAACGGTTGTCTGCGCTGGTCTGGGATCAGAACTTACTGTTTAAATCCACCTGCAACCATGAAACCGCAAAAGATATCAGATCCACTTCAGCTTTCACTTCAGCCAGAGGCGATCTTCAATTTGACAATGTCTAACATGGGCACACCAGAGTAAATCAATGTAAAACACTGATTCACCCGTGATGGTCAAGTTTAGGTGAGTTTAGATTTGCGAACATAAGAAGATCTGTCACCATTCGAATTCATTCATAAATCAGATAAAACATCAACCCTGTTTCTATTTATATAATCATTATGTATACATAGTGCTAATGTTTAAGAGGTATAAAGGTATTTCAGTACAAAGACACATGTAAAGGGATTCTCCATATGGTGGTCTTGAGTCCATAAATTTGACTTTTAGATTAAATGTTTCTTTTTTTCTTTTCTTATTTGTTCAAAACAAGATTATAAACAGATTGTTTAGTGACTGCACTTTGGAGTCTTGCTACATTTCAATGAAATCAATATTATCCTGAGGTTGTTAGCAATCTTCACAATCTTATCGCTGACCTGTTAAGGCAAGACACTACAAGCCAAACTTCCTTCCATTCGCCTGATTAATACAGCTTTTTTTTTTTTCTGGCTACTGACAATATTCTTTGGAATGATAAAAAGATATCAAAAACTCCCTCTGTAAAAACCTTTATCTCTTTAATATGTCAACAAAATAAAATATGCTGAGCCAATGTACAGATTTCTGTTCTGAAAATGTATGCAAATTAGTGCATATTGAATTAGATTATAATTTGTAATAAAAAAAAATGGGCTTATCTTTATTTAGTAACATTTTATCTTTGTGTCCTTGTTACACGTCACATGTAGTTACTATAGTAATTACTATAAATTGTGCATCATTACTTGCAACTAACCCTGATTCTAACAGCCCTGACCCTATAGTAAGTTCATGTAGTTCATTATTATTGCTCAGTACTTAAATGTATAATTACACTGTAACACGGACACTTTAAAATAAAGGGTTACACTTTACTTTGCAATAATAACTTACTATAGGGTTAGGATAAGGGTTTGGTTTAAGGTTAGTTGCTTGTAATTCTTATAGCAAGTACACGTAACATGCACGTAACAGACACTGTACAATAAAGTGTTCTGTACAGTGTTTAATCAACTGGGGAATTATAGTGATATATTAGTTCAAATGTTTACTCAATTCACCTGTGGTGTCTTGCCTTAAATATTTCTCGCAACTGTCCCGTTTCATTTCAGTGGCAAAAAACAAAACATTAATTTATCCGTTATTAAAAATGTTCAGGATATTAAATATACTACAGTCCAGTGAAAAAGTTCACATAATGAGTTAATCAGCTTTCCTCTGCAATTGGCATGGACAGTCACTCAAGGGAAGACTCATGTTTCTCCATACGACATGAGACCACAAAAAAACATTCATCTACAACTTCGGCCTCAGTCTTTTTGGAAATGTTTGTGTCTGGGACACAAATATAGCTTTAAAATACAGGTTATTTGGTCAGATAAACCTTGGGTCTAATGTCTTTTTAGTTTTTAGCGTATGGTTGTTCTACTCAACCCCAAACGAATAAGTGCAACTTAGAAACACAAATGAGCAGTGCTGCGGTTGGTACTGGGTCATCTTAAGTTTCCAACTGCAGGATGGAGGCGCTGGTCATTTCTTGGTCCAGTTCTCTTTCACCGCTGTCTAAAATGGGAGTGACTTGAAGGGGGGACATTTGTGGATGCCTGGTGTCCGTCATAGTCCCTGATCTTTCTGAATCCATGTGCTCCTCTTCAGCCTCGAACTCTCCATCCTCTTCCTCCAGAGTCAGCTCGAACTGGAACTTCTCCCCGGCTGAGCCCACCGTGGCCCGCGAGTCCTGGTCTTCGGGGGTGGGCGACGGGCTGCGCGGGATCATGCTCTGGTACCATTCTCGATTGTCCTCTAATGTATCTAGAATGTCCTGAGCATCTGGATGGACCAGATCAGCCCATGTCTCCCATAGAGGGTGGACAATGTAATCAATGAATCCCACCTTAAGAAACAATGATCAAACACGGTAATCATTAATATAGTATAGGACAGGGTTTTTCTAACTTGTTAATCCCCACATTTGATCATTTTTGCAAGGTACCCTCTTCCTAAAACACAAAGACAGCTATATCTTTTTTATGTATAAAAATTCATTTATACAATATGTGATAAAAATATTAAGTGTCATTTTATAAAGACTTTTTTTTTATAATTGGCTATTGTATTGTCAAACGTTTATTTACTCATATTTTCTACTATTTATTTATTAACAAACAGTTAAAAATATTGATATTAATAGAATAAAGAAATCATATTTATCTCGTGATTTCATGAATCAAATTTAGTGAATGTTAAAATCATTATACTAAACATAATTTATTAATATCTCAAGAGCACAAATTAACTTTGACAGCCCTAAAAATAAATATTGTAATAAAATAAAAATAAACTCTCTTTTTTTAGGGCTGTCAAAAGATTAATCGCGATTAATCGCATCCAAAATAAAAGTTTGTGTTTACATAATATATGTGTGTGTACTCTGTATAATTAAATTTGTATATATAAATACACACACATGCTTGTAAATATTTAAGAAAAATGTGTCATTTATATATAAAAAATATATTTATATATATAATATAAATTAGATAAATATATACAGTATATGTATGCAAATATTTCTTAAATATATACATGCATGTGTGTGTATTTATATATACAAAATAATTATACAGAGTACACACACATATATTATGTAAACACAAACTTTTATTTTGGATGCGATTAATCGCGATTAATCTTTTGACAGCCCTATTTTTTTTATGAACCCACTACTGTTTTGAAACCCCCTAAAATAGGAGACATAATCAGATTTTTACAGGATACCTGAGTTTTTTCCACAGAAGCCGTGTGTTTGTCACACATGGGGCTGATTTCTATGCCCTTGTCACGCTCGCGGTCACCCTGACTGAAGAGCTCCACCATGATGCGATCAGTCCACAGTCGGTAGAGCTCCAAGGGTTTTGTGGGGTTGCTGAGGTCAGCACAATGCACCATGTTCTGGAGCACCTTTAGAAGGAAAGAATTAAGGAGTTTTACATCTGATGAGCAACTAGCACTAAAAAGCCAGTAATAGCTAGGGGTGGCTCAGGATGGTTGACTAAAAAAAGACTTAAATAGTGTTGTTTAGTAAGTTGTTTACTCTCTTTGAATAATTAGTTTTTTGTGGCTGTGGTGCTTTAAATGGGCTGAATTTAGTGATGCTATCAGGGGCCCCAAATTATACAGGGTCTCACATCCCTATACTGGAATTGTACTGTGTATTTGGACCTGCAATACCTGTATTCGGTCTGAGTAGTTGTCCAGCAGTAAGACTCCTAGACTGGTCACTTTTTTAGTTTCCACCATTGTCTTCAGGTCAGCCAGGAAATTCATGTGTTTGGACATATCAGTGGCTAATACCTGAAAAGACAACAGGAAATTTGGTATTAGACCCATGAGTATTAAAAACAGTATTTGAAATGTGACATCTTAAAAAGGTTTGTCTTAACGTTTTATTAGGATTGGATTTTTTTTTTTTTAGTTTTTTATGTTATTCAGTTTAATCAACAGTCTGGATTAAATACATGTTGTAAAATAACAAACAGTCAGTAGTAGTAGTCTGATTCACAAATCAATGAATCTTTTGAACTGGTTCCTTTTTTTAAATGACTCACAGATGAGTCACTGGCAAACTCATTGGTCTAAATCACTCATTAACTCTCTGAATCATTTGGAACAGTTACTAAATTTGACTCACTCACTGAAACATCATTCGTATCAGACAGATCTGGTTACGATATTTCACTGTTATATTTTCCTTAAGGTCCATAAAAGGTAAATGAGTGTAATTTCGATTCGGTGTAGTTAAGATACACATTAAGAACAGAGTTTTGTTGTAATAATAGTACTTTAAACAATGTGACCAAAATAGCATCATGGTATCATTCATGATAAGTATTTTTGTTTATAAAATAATTAAATATCAATAATAGTAAAATGGATGAAGGATCAGATATTTGGTGCTTGTTCAAAAGTAGTAAAAGTCATTAAGTTCGCTACGGCTGGTAAACATCTTTGTACTACCATTGGTTCATGGCGATTACGTAATAGGTAGGTGTGCGCGGAGGCTCCGCCTTCTTTCGCGCGGAAATCTTTTCTGGTTCATTTCTCCTGTTCAGTCCGCCTTCACGCTGGAGAGCTGCTTTATAGTAGAAAATGAAGTTGTTCGTGTTTAATACGGTAAAGCTGCTTCAGTTTAAACAATCTATTGTATAAAGTGCTATATAAATAAACATGACGTGACCAGAGTGCCGAATTGGGCATCAATTGCTATGATCAGATGCTTTTCTTATGCTTTATTAAAAAACGCTTGCTGTTTTCTCAATTTTGTTGTGTGTTTATTTTGTTATTGAGAGGAAAGTGCACAGCACATATTTACATATTCATCTAATCAGCAGTGTGGGCGGTGTTGGTTATTCGCTAACAGTATATCACCGGTTACGTATTTCGAACTTCGTTTTACCCCTAAGCGAAGAACGAAAAAGAACTTCGCTGTGAGTATATCGGGGCCTTTACTCTAACATTTAATGATGATATTCACAAATATATCACAAAGAATCACCATATCTATAGTCAACTGTCGCAGGGACTGTTTTTGTTTCTTGCTGAGATTACAAAAGATATCACAGTTTTCCTCCTGTAGAAGCTTGAAGCCGACAGCCAAGTGATGATTCTCCAACACTGAGGCGTCATTATACATGAGAGCCAGTTCAGAGTCTGAAAGAGTGAAGAGAAAAACAACATACTAAGGTCCAGCTAGGTTTTCAGATAGTCTTTCATGTATTTGTGTTGGGGAGAGAGCCTAAGTGAATGAATTAGGGAGTCATTGTAATGGTTTGTCTGAGTCGTACTTGTGTTAATGAGGAACTGGTTGGACACTCCTGGATGATCCACATCATGAATAGCACTGGCAAACAGAGCAGCCATGATCTCAAGATCAGTGAACACATCCTGAAAGTAAAAAATAAATAAATGAATAAACCATTGTCAATACCAGGATGTGTTTGTGTTTAGGTCAATTCCCGTGAGCACTGTGTATGTGTGCACACATCCATGCAGACCTCTAGGGCAGGTGTGGAGAGAAGAACGTGTGTAGACTGTACAACGTCTGCTGCGTGGATGTTGTTATGGTAGGCCACGTCTGCATGGTAGTGGTCTTCCAAAGTCATCAGAAAAGTTAAGAACGTGTCCGATGGGATTTTAAAGGTTTTGAGCAAATCTCGCTCCTGAGAATTACAGAGTACATAAAGAGTCAAATCTGCAGTTAATGCTTCACACCAATGATCAAACTATGAGCTTTTTCTTTTGGAAGTTTTTCCAACAATGGCTTTATCTACTGTATTTTTTAAATCAAGGCTATATTGTAGGAAATACAATAGCAAAGCAGCAAAACATTCAAAAACCTTACCTGAAAAATGGTGTACATTATGACTGTCAGTGGCCGATTCCCAGAATACTCTGCTATCTTAAAAATATCTATACCCCATCGATCCATGTCCTCAAGCCCCTGGAGTAAAAAATATGGTATTTTTTTCTCCAATGAATAGCACGAATAAATAGAAGTAAAATGAAATGAATGGATACCTTGGCCAGGAGGCTCTCGTGCTGCGTGTTGACACCAAATCGTGGGATGCTTGTTGGTGGGAGACTCAGGCTAGGGCTCAGTTTTCTCACTCCACTTATCTGAGACATTGGACGCCGTTTTTTCTCCTCCTTACAAGTTGATGACAAAATCTCCACATCATGCTGTTTTTCTGCAACACAAACACAAAAAGTATGTGAAAAGCCCTGAGCTGCATTCAGACTGAAAGGAAGACACAGTTTAAAAATCTGAATTAAATCTTTCCCCGCCAGCGTTTTTTTTTTTTTTTTAAAGTTGCCAGCCACCGCCAGTGTTTTTGATCATTTTTACAAACATTTCATGGCCCCCAGAATATTTTGTTGTATTAATATCTGAACATGCAATATATCAAAAGAAAGAACAGACCCTCTGCTTTAAAAAACAAAAACAAAAACTTGCACAGTCCTGTAACTCATCCTGGGTCAACATTTAATTCAGTAACATTAGGCAGTTTTGATTTATATGCTGTTTAAAGGTGGTATCAGTGATTTCAGGCCCAAAAAAATATTTTTATCACATTCATCTAATCTTTCCTAACGATCCGCTAGCTGCCCGCCCCATAAGCATGCCGTCAAAAAACTGCGTCTCTGTAGGCAGCCTAGGCTCTGAGATCTGCACACAAAAACAAATGGTTTAGCCAAACACTCAAAACCAAAACAAATAGTGTTCCAACCAATCACCGACAGGGGGAGGGTGTTGTGAGGTTTTGAGCCAGCTTTTTCTTCAGCTCTGACTTCGCGTGCAGCTGTGCACGAGCACAAAACCTCACAACACCCTCCCCCTGTCGGTGATTGGTTGGAACACTATTTGTTTTGGTTTTGAGTGTTTGGCTAAACCATTTGTTTTTGTGTGCAGATCTCAGAGCCTAGGCTGCCTACAGAGACGCAGTTTTTTGACGGCATGCTTATGGGGCGGGCAGCTAGCGGATCGTTAGGAAAGATTAGATGAATGTGATAAAAATATTTTTGGGCCTGAAATCACTGATACCACCTTTAACCTGTTAACCTTTGCCAGTGCGCCCGCGCACTGAAGCGTTTTTTTTTTTATTTAGTTCAAATTTACTATCAGATTTAATGTTATGCCTTGACAAACTATACATCATTAAAAAGATATAATACTCAAGTTTCAGTATTTGACCACTATTGTATTCTGAGAAACTTATAGCGACAGTTATTTCTAAATTTCTGTCAGGAGTTATGAAATGAAAAAATGAGTCGATACCTTTAATATGAATTATGCGCGTCAGCCGCTTTCATTCATAAAAAAACTCCCGTGCTGTCGTCATGACAGCGATACACAAAACAACGTCCCTCAGGGCTTTTAGCTCAAAAATGTGCAGATTTGGAGAAATATTGATAGATTCTCATAGGTTTACATCAGATTTCTATTGACAGGAATAATATTTATTGAATTTATACCCAAATGCGTCGATGTAATCTTTATGAGCGTTTGGCACTCTCATTTACTGGGTTTTCAATTCATACAAGAAGCCTGAGGGCGCTATAAGCACAATAATAGCCCATATATGGGACATGAAGAAGAGCCATAATCATGTGACATTCCAGGACGTCACTGATACCAGAGATACACACAAAGCTAACAAGAGATAGCGCTGTATCATGCAGATACAGATATTTTGAAGACAATAAACATGATTGCAATGATATTCGAGTTACCTGTGTTTTTCAAGCCATGCCAGGTATTTTAATAATAATAGATTATATGTATAATGTAATGCTAATCTATAGACCATCATTGTGCAGAATATGATCAAATAGTATATTTTCTGTCAGATTTTTTTTTATCTGATGTCAAATTAGATCACAGAAGATTATTTAAAACACTTCACTTGCGTTTTAAAGTAAGTTTGAAGCACAAACATGGTTTTAATCTCATAAATTGTCATGTATTGATGGTGTGCTAAGCTAACATGCTAGCTAGCTCTTGGTGCTTCTATCTTGAAAAAAATGAACTAAATACAGAGTTTTAGACTTATCATCTTCAGATTTTAAACATAAAATGTTTAGACATGTGGCTTTAGCTGTAGTGCATTTCTAGATTGCTACAGGGTCAACTTCAATTTTATTTTCATGAAGATGTTTCATAAAAATAAATTTCTAATAACTTTACAAAACTTTAAAGCTATTTATAAAAAAAAAATTCATTATGACAATAATTAATTCTACATTTTCAATAAACTGCCAGGTGTCAGCTTTCAAATGAGATCATACTTGTGCTTTTAGTGCAAAGGGTTCATGAACTGTATCTGTTTCAGTTTGGGTATGTCATTTCTGGGGATTTTTCAAAAGTGGGCTTGCAGCTTAACAGGTTAATGTTGATGATCGTTATTTTAAATATGAATATGATTACATATGAGTTTGTTGTTTCTGCATCTTAAAAGTTTACTGCAGAACAACTCATTATGTGTGTGTGAAATAAACAGTTATAGAAATGTAGAAATTAAAGTCGAAGCTCCAATCTCCACCCGAAGATCCCCCAAAAAGTCAGATGGTGCCTCAGGTACTACTTCGCTCAGAGAGGCTGTCAATCATGACGTCAAACCCTGTTTTTATAGCGTAACTTTAACTTACTTAAAAAACGAACACTTGAACTTGCATCAGCGTGACAAAAAACTTCCTAAATGCCAGAAACCATCTTTGGAAAAAAAAAATTTGAAGTGTAATTTGATTGTTTAGTTTGTCTCACGTCCCATTAGATTACATGGAGAGGGCGGGGTTTATGACCTATACTGCATCCAGCCACCGGGGGGGGCGATCGAAACGTTTTAGGTTTCACTTTTCAGGACTTGTGCAACACACTTGGGTTGCGTCCGAAATCGCATACTCTCTTGAGTAGGTACTTATTTTAAATTTGAGTAATTACTTCTGGGCTGCTAAAAAAGTATGTTCTATATAGTATCATACAAATTCTGTGTTTGGCGGGGAAAGAGTTAATAGTAAACACACCATTACAAATCCTGTCTCATAATTACATTTAAATTACATTAAGTAGTCACTCACGTAAAATTGCGCTTGCTATGAATTCCGACACCTGGTTTCCTGACCGGCTGGTCTCCGATAGCTGAGTTAGCTCCCTGTTGAGCATTCTTTTAAACTAAAAATAATACAACAAATAAAAGTGAAACATTATATTCTAATCACAAAAGTCCATTTAATGCATTATGGAACTAATTTCAGTGTAATACCGACAGCAAATGATACAATAAATGTAAGTGCGAACAGTAGATGATATACACAGTCCGGAAGAAAACTAGTGTTATGAACATTGCCACTGATCAGCCATCAGAACCCTACAGCACAATTATTCAACATGTTACTTAGTTACTATGGTAACTGAGTCCATACCAAAGGCCAGTAAGGAAACACTCATTCAGACTCTACAGTGCATGGTAGGGTTATGTAATCATGCATCAGAAAAATGATTTACAGCTCTGATTAACACATAATAAACTGAATATGATGCATTGCAATAAAAGACTGAAATAGTTTTGTCAGAAAAAATAATTTCAAGCACTGAAGCATGAGTCTTTTGACGATACAGTACATGACAGTACAGTCAAATATACAGTGTGTCACATGTACTGTAATGACTGAAACCACTCTGCCAACATTGTTTGCCTTACGTCCAAGTTTCTGTTCAGTATTTTACTGAAATGTGTTGGTTTTGTATTATCTTGTTGCTGACTTTATGCATGGCTTTGGGCGTGGAACATGCACAACATCAAATGTGAATTGAATTCATGTTATTATAATCAAAAAACCTTAATTAAAATGTACCTCCTTTCTGTACCCAAAACCTATTAATAACCAATAAAAACGACTAAATTCTGATGAACTGATAAAATGGACATATTGTATGGCTGCCGAAGTATATTATTCTAATAAAGTGTAAAGCTGTGCTGTATAGCCGGGGGGGGGGGGGGGTATTGCTTTAAATACCTTATTGGAGGCCATTTCACTGACAGAGTGACGTGTTTGCAGGGTCTCCAGCTGGTCCAAACACCAGTCCAGCTCTTCAAGAGTCTCGACAGCGAGTTTTTGATATGATTCATCTACAAAAACAAACCCTTAGATGTAAAAACAGTCCTGGTTATTTTAAATAATGTTAGAATAAGCCCCAAATACATCATTTTCATTTCTGGTGACTACTCAGATGTTCAAACTTTTACGTCTAAATCTGAGGTCTACAGCAAGAAAAAAAAAATCCTCATCTTTGGCTAGACCAGCTCATGTTCTTCCACTCACCAGTCTGGTTTGTTTTACAGGCAGATTGAGGGTTAGTGCCTGATGGTCTCCTGATATGTATATATGTAAAAAAAAAAAATAAAAAAAAATTTAAGAGACCTCATGTGACAATTGTTATAAATATTTTTCTCATTAATCATTCCATTCACTGACTATCTGAAGATGTTTTGACTACAGACTCACTTGTTGCTTCTATCTTGCATGTGGGTTAAAGCTGCAACGTTACCCCTCACTGTACGCAGACTGGCAAGAACCTATAGTACACACCCACACCCACACACACACACAAATATATATACTTTATCGATTAATTGACATGTTGTAGGTTTGACACACACACACACACACACACACACACACACACACACACACACACACACACACACACACACACACACACACACACATACGTACACATTCATCTGCATTATAGAATGCACATATTGCCTTGCACAATTATTTGGAACCTTTGTGAAATTACAAATATATTTACACATTTACCAAATTTGCACCCAACTGACCTGCGCAAAAGGCGTTACAATCATGTCCTCCCCATGACTGCAAAAGAGAAGTCAACAGTCATGATCAGATTAATTTATTTAATTCATATTTAACAAGAAATCAATATTGACCAAATTTACTTTCTTAAAGCACTTGCCTAGTTTTATTGTAAAATATTGACAAGTGCACATGTAATAATTCACTCCGACTCTTAAACAACATTGCATTGCCATTGATGTCAAAAATCCCCTTTAACCAATTTCCCTCCAATCAACAATAACATAATTTCCTGATGGATACATCTATGTAGGATTGGGAGTGCCATATTAATAAACACATTTTTCATTAAAAGCATCAATAAATAAATAGATCACAACATGTGTCAGTAAATAAATATACAGTATGTTTGCATCTAAGTCCAATGGGAAATAATTGACATGTTATTTCTTAATGTATAAACAAATTTCATGATTTAGTATGGTAATTTATGTATGGTGTCAATAAATAAATATAAATAAATAAATAATGTAAATTATTTTTTTTCATTGCCATTGGATTTTGATGTATGTAGTAATATATCAATGCTCATCAGGGACAGCATTTATACTTTGCTCAAACACTCACACTTCTGGTCTCGTTGTTGTTTACAAAAGACTGCTGAGACTCTTGTGTTGATCTTACTTGTTGGATATACTTACCTAGATTTCTCCATCGCCTCTGTTCTCCATCGTTCTCTATTGTCTGTCTACTCCTTCCTTGATCCGCTGTGATCACTCCCTCTGTCTTGTCTCCCTGTGTGCTCGTCTCATCTGACTAAAAAGTAGTGTTACTCTCAAGATAAGTGCTGGTGTTGTTTTATCTATCATCAATATACTTACCTGCGTTACCTGTCATCCCAAAAAACATTTAAAAAAATGATTCCATGACAGAAGACCAGACCAAACACACTGAACTTTCATCACTCCTGCATTCCTTCTCATTAGCCTCACCCAGGACCCTCGAGGAATTATGAGGATGATATCCTCATAAGTTTCTTCAGAGCCAGCATTAACAAACCCCTCGGATCACTGCTGCCATCCAGTGATCCTTGAGGGATGCTCTGCCCACTTCTGGATCTGGCCCTTCAATCGGATGGATCCCCCTTCAACCGTGGAAGAAGTGGATGAGGACCCTAAGTTGCTCCAATCAAGTTTCTCCAGGGCTTCCACAGTCCATTGTAGTCATCTTAGAATCAACTTCCAGATTCCACTTAAGATTTCCCTCTAACCTTCCATCCTCCAGTCCGGGCACCACATTGACCGCAGTCCAGAAGAGGAGGTGAAGGAGGAGGAAGAAGTCTGTCTTTGAACACTCTGGAGAGCTCCCAAGTCTAGAGGCCCAGAGCTCCCAGGTCCAGTGGTCCCTGGTCCGGTGGTCCCAGAGCTCTCTGGTCAAGTGGCCCTGAGTCCAGTAGTCAGGGTGGTTCCAAGTCCAGTGTTTCCAAGTCAGGTCATCTAGGTGGTCCCAAGTCGGGTGGTAAGGTTGTCCCAAGTCAGGTATTCTGGTTGGTCTTAAGTCCACTCTCCGCTCCCTTGTCTCAGCCATGGAGGCCACTCCCCACTCCCTCATCCTCATCTTCATCATCCAAAAAAACTGTGTCCCTCTCCTTCATCATGGACATGGTAACCATAGTTCCTCATCCTCTGGTTTCATCTGCTCCACCCTAGTCCTCATCCATGCTGATTACCTAAAGGTAATCCATCTCTCCACCATGGTCCCCTGCTCGGCTGGCTTGCCTAAGGCTTCCCGCTCTGCAGGCACTCCCAAGTCTTCCTCATCCCAGAGTTTCCCTGCTCAGCCAGCATCCCTGTGGTCTCCCACTTAGCCGGTGGATCCCAGCGCTTCCTGCTCCGCCTTGGTCCCCTACTCCACCTTGGGCCTCGACTACACCAAGCTTTCCCTCACTATCCTCAGTCAGAAACGCACTCTGCTCAATCTCACCTGCATTCTAATTGCGCAAGCACCTAGTCACCATTTACCTGCTCATCAATGACAGCATTTATACTCTGCTCACATGTACACACACTCTTTGTTTGGTTTTGTCATTGTTTACCAAAGACTGTTCAGACACTTGTGTTGATCTTACCTGTTGGATATACTTACCTGGATTTCTCCATCATCTGTTCTCCATAGTCTGTCTGCTACTTCATTGTTCCACTGTTTACTCCCTCTGTCTTGTCTCCACGTGTGCTCCTCTCACCTGCCTAGAAAGTACTGTTAATCCCAAGTCAAGTGTTGTCCTCTTTCACATATCATCAATATACACACAGACAGACACACACACACGCACGCACGCACGCACGCACGCACGCACGCACGCACGCACGCACACACACACTTTATTGAGTGACATTTTTAATGAAAGGTTTATTTCTTAATTCTGCACTCCCAATCCCATCTTACATTTTTCTTTTTTAAGCATGTCTTGTTTTAATTATAAATCCATAGGTTGTGAATGGTATTTCACACTGACTTTATATTTACACTATTACAACATCTATCCCACACTTGCTTCTAGAGTTACTCTCAAGAGCTACATGCCAAAAGATGAAGTAATAATTAAGCAAGAAATCACTCTGAACAGAAAATGAGTTGAGCCAGTTCAATGACAGAGTACTATGACATATTTTGCTTTAGTATGTGATAAAAGCTCACAGCTCGCTGGCAGTCGAGGTGTTTCTGGACATCGTCTTGGGCGAGATGTCGAAATCCGAGTCCGAGCGGTAAAGGAAAGACTCTCGCCTCTGGCTGTTTGCTTGGAGGACCAGACCAGAACTTGGACTGGTGTCCAGTGGACTCCGTCCGATTGACAACCCATTTTCCACATCGAAACTGCAACAGACATACAGGTGAGAAGAAATTAGTTATCTGAGTAAAACATTTGGACAACTAAAAAGAAGAAACTGCCCAACATTTGATCAAAGGAATACTGAGAATTGCAACATAGATGCAATTATCTTTTGTTTCAGAATAGACACTGGTATTCTAGCAACTCAGTTAAAACAGCAAGCACAAGTTTATTTTTTGTTTATTTATGTTAAGTCTGTGATGAAGACAGAAGACACAAGTTTATGTTCTGAAGGAAACTGTTTCATTCATGATTTCTAGTGAATGAAGGCCTCTGGCCCACAAGCTCAAAAAGAGAAGTAACAGGCCTTGCTAGACTGTCTGTAGGACTGAATTCAAGGGCTTGAAGAGAAAGTGAGCCAGGGCTTCTGGTTTATTTATATCTGTGGTAAAGGTTCAGTGGCTGAGGGCATAGTTCGAATCACATAGTCCCAAAGGGACAGAGATATCAGTTTTGGGGGGTCAGATAATTTTTCTGATATTGTGAAAAAATATAATTACAGTTACAATACAAGTCAACTCCTATTTTCACTGTAGGAACATTTTAATGTAAAGCGATTTCAGACACCCCTATTGTGGACCGTACCATTTTTAACCACCGTGGCTAGAAGCAACGGAGATAGAGAACGACTTCAACTTCTCAAGCAAGTGTCAACGTTGAATGACAAAACGCTAGTTTCATAAAGTATCATTTTTTTCAACATTCCTTATTTGTATATTCAAAAATATTTAAAATAATCTAATTTAATACAGTTATAATTTTTCAATGCAAATTATTTAATTTTATTGGTACAGCCTAGTGTCTAATTATTTTAATTGAATATATTTATCAAATTTAATAATTTGAAATGAAAGATGGAGCATACATTTAATAAAATTAGGGGAAACTGCCCTTTATAACGGTACAAAAAGTGTTTTCAAACAGTGATGTAATGAAACATTGACAATGTAAGCTTGAAGGGAGTAAAGCCTCTGTTTAGGCTATTAAGGAAATGTAATTTTGCCAAAAGAAGAAATTTTATTTTAAATAAATGTTCATTTTAAATCAGCCTACTTCAGTGTGATATGTTACCATATTATCATGCTTAATACTAAGAGTGTGATGATCAGATGCAGATATCTAAATCAAAGAATATGGGCGGTTTGCGGGTGGATTATTTATTTTTAATAGTGGATTCGGGTGACTCAAAGTGCACCAGATTAATGAATTTATCTTTAAAATGTACAAAATTTTCTTCCCCCCCGACAGCGATACCAAGCTACACCAACTAAAAAATGTGGGAAACAAATGAAGCAATATGATGATTTACAAAAAAATACACATTTAATTATCTTATTATTAAAATACATTATTATGATTTTACCACCTCCGCCTCGGTTTGAGCCAGGAAAACCCTGAAATAGGCAATAGGCTTCTTGTAAAGATATTACTTTTACTAGTAATTAGAATGGTATTTCAGTGCACTTAACTTCTAACTTTTGAGAGTTGATCAAAACAGTTCTCTTTTGGATATATAATAACAATGAGATATTCTGTAGCCTACTGATTATCAGTTTGTCGCATGTTTAGACCTTGTATGTGTGTTGCACAACACATGTTGCACTTGGCGATCACAGTGGGGATTGATATGGTAGTGGACCATGATGGTCATAGAAGAAGTGAAGGAGCAGTACCCCCCACTTATGGTGGGGTAATTCGCACTCTGGCTGAGGATCTATTTTTAGTTTCTAAGGTAAAATATTGCCTTATCAAAACCCTAGAAGACAAGTCCCATCACCTTTAATTTTATAGCGCTTTATACAATACAGATTGTTTCAAAGAAGCTTTGCAGTGATCAACAAGAAAATAATGATACAATGATACAAACAGTTTAAAGTTTTTTACGATCGCTATGACAATTTTTTTTAATACTTTTAACAATTTCTTAACAAAGTTAGCACAACATCCGTCTGTGTAGGATATACAATTAAGACATTTATTGCTGCTTTGACACAAAATGCATTCAGTTAACACACATTTAAAATGCTTGAGCTTTTTTTACGCACAAGCTCAACCAAGACCAAAACAATATATTTTTACTGCCAAATTTACAAATGCTTTCACACTGTATGTCAGAACAGATAACATCATGTTCTAAACTTATAGGTTAAAGTCAAACTGAACAGCTGTTGATATTGTGAACTGAAACACAAAAATATCCCCTGTATTTATTCCATTGCTACTGAGAAACAGCTGATTGAAGTTATGCAAATATGGGACAATGTGGCATTCCACCATTCCAGTCACAGCCTGCTTTGAAGCCCATCACTCCCCTTTCCTCAACCCCATTGAGGAGTTTTATCAGCCTGGAGATGGAAGGTTTTAGACCATTTTCCACAGGACCAAATGTCCCTCCTGGATGCAATAGATGCTGCATGCCAAGACATCACAGCTGAACACTGCCAGGGGTGGATAAGGCATGCCAAAAGATTCTTCCCAAGATGCCTTGCCAGAGTAGATATCAGGTGTGATGTGGATGAGAACATGTGGCCATGGCCAAATGCAAATTATGTTTGTATATTTGGTATTTTCACATACAGTAATACTGTAAATGGCAGCTATTTTGCATATTTTTGTTATCTTGCAGAAATGTCCTGTTACAAATAAAGCCGTTACTGCAGCAATTCTGTCTCTGTCTTCTTCTTTTTTCATAAACCCTACATTCTATAAAGCTACTCTAAGAAGGGTCATTCATTTTTTGTATTGAATTTCTGCTGCAAATAAATAAATAAATAAATAATGCACGCATTTACTAAACCCAAACAAAACATGTAAAGAGACTTCAAAAGAAACTGCAGTCCAAAACACAATCTATAATCAAAACAATATACTGTCTATTGTATAATGGCAGACCTGACACATATAAAATAATGCAGTTTCTGTAATTCCATCTTATATTAGTGTTTTTATGACAATGTGCTGATTGACTAAATGTTCCTGTTGGAAGAGAACATGTGTTAGTGTTTTGGTAGACAGTGTATTGTGTTGAAAATTTGTGTTGGAGTTTAGTTTACAGTGTGTGATTTTTAGCATGAAATTATACGTTTTGCCAATTATGTGTTGTAGATGTGTTGGTGCGTTAAGAGTTTAAGAAAATTGTTAAAGGTATTGAAAACATTGTCATAGCGATCGTAAAAAAAAAACTGTAATTCGGCTGTAAAGCAGCTTTAAAAAGAAAAAAAAGTGTCATTGTTCAGCTGAAGTCAGTTCAGTTTTGATTCAGTTCCGTTGTGAAGATCATCAATTATTAAATTGGCTATCGACCATACACAAGTTGACTTACGCCAAAAGAGTAACACTTGACGATGTATGACGTCGGATGTAGGATTAGCGTAAGCTTTGACGACTCTCGCGGTTCAAACAAACAGGGCTGGGCAACTGCGTTCGTCATTACGTTGTGCGTCAAGTTCAAGTGTTACTCTTTCGCCATAAATGGATGCGTACGGCCGTCTGCCGGAAAATAGTAATTTTAGTCGATAAAATATGGATATTTTTCTTGCACAAACACTTACGCTTCACTTCAGAAGGCCTTTATAAACCACCGGAGACGTGTGGAGCACTTTAATCAGGGATGGATGCACTTTGATGGACTTCCAAAGATATACACCGATTCACTCCCATTATAAAGCTGGGAAGAGCCAGGACATTTTTTTATATAAGTCCGATTGTATTCGTCTGAAAGAAAAATGTCATATACTCCTATGGCTTCAGGGTGAGAAAATCATTGGCTAATTTTCATTTTTGGGTGAACTATCCCTTTAAGTGACCCCAACAAAGCAAGCCGGAGGTAACAGTGGCAAAGAACCCAAACTCCATCAGGTGACAGAATGAAGAGAAAAAAAAGAAAAAAAAAAAACTTGGGAAAAAACAGGCTCAGTTGGGGGACCAGTCCTCATTTGGCCAAATGAAGCAACATGATGTGGTTTTATTGCAGGTTGCACAAGTCAGAAGTTAATCTGTGTAAATAATCAGATGCTTCTTCTGTTCTTGAAACAATCTACATTGTTAAAAGCGCTATATAAATGAAGATGACTTGACTTGACTTGACTTGTTCTTTGCAATGTAAAGATGGCTTTTGTTGATGTTGCTAAAATTTGATTGGTAACGGTCTATAGTATTCTGACCAAGTATTTTGGTTAAACTTCAGAATTTGACATAAAACATAAGACATATATGTTAAAAAAAGGTATTTATAAAAATTGCCTTTACAACTGTAAAAAAATGCCCCTGGAAATCAGTTTCAGGGGACGAATATGTCTCTTAACGGAAAAGTTCATTTCTGACCCTGCTCACAATCATTCAGAATATCTTTGCAACCTTTGAGTCCTTAATGATAAATGCAGGTAAAAATAATAATAATAATAATCATATATTTAGAAATATTTTAGACCTGTTGGGATGGTTTTCGTGGGAAATTGCGTACATGCGTCACTTGCCTGTGTGTGTCTCGTCATATTCGTAGATAGAGAAAAGTTGCTCCAGCTACTTTGACGCATGTATGACGTGAGAGTGGCAGAGGTTAGATGTCACAATGAGTGAGAAAGGTTGACATGGAGCAGCTAAATCTCAGGGGGAAAAAAACAAAACACAGAACAGAGGAGAGTCTGCTGGCAAAAAGAGAACGCAACAGAGCTCGTAATAAAACTAGACTGGCTTTTTGGAGATTGTGAGAATAGCGTTTTTGTTGCGAGATTGCGTTTTTGATATTCAACAGGTGAGTAAGGTATTTTATTTAACTTATAGATTTCCATATTATATATCTAACAGAGTTCATTGGAAAGCATTATCTATTGTGAAGGGTCATTTCATGGGCTGTTGTAGCGCTTCTGGAATGTATTTTCAAGGAAGTACTGTAATGGGTGTAGCTACAGTAACGTACAGTATTAAATATTGTGTACAAACATCTATTAAAAATCATAAACTGGTTATATGTCTTAAGCGTAGTAGTGAAGGTTTTATGAGCACTCATGCAGAGTCAAAGCACAACCAAAACAATGTTCTTCCATACAATACGTGCAGTTTTATTTTTTAACCGCCAGAGGGCCAAAAGTTACATAGTGTACAGGGGCGGCTGGCCAATAGAGGGCGCTAGGGTCTTTACAGAATTGCACATTACCTTTACATTTGAGTAAGGAAGATTTCAAGATTATTCTAGGGAGAACATCAGTTTTATCTTTTCAAGCTAACCTTCCTCCTGGGCCCGTATTCATAAAGAATCTTAATGCAAAGAGTAGCTCCTAGTGACAAAATTCTAAGAAAATTCTTAGAAATGTGGGCGTTTACTCTTAAAATTAAAGAAAAAATCCTAGTAAAGAAAAAAGTAATTCAGAAAGCATCTTAACCCTTAAAAGAGGTCTTAAGGTCAAAATTGTTAGGAGCACGGACGAGGACTTTTAAGAGGCTTAAGAGTTTCTTTAGCAGCGGAGAAAATGGCAGAAAGACGAAGAGGGAGAAGAAATCTGTTGCAGACAATGGATGACAGTGAGTTAATAAGACGCTATAGATTAGATTGTGCAGGGATCATGTTTGAGACTGATCTTATTAGAGACGCGCTAACATCTCCGACACAGCGCAGAAATGCCATAGCGCCAGAAATAAAAGTAATCACTACATTACGATATTTGGCAACTGGGAAAATTCCATGTTTGATACATTAAAACCAGCATTCAAACCACCACTTTAAATAGACATGCCAGCAATCAGTGTAATTGGAAAGAGTGGAACATTTTTTTATCATTCTAAGCCAATCAAATACCTTATAGGAAATAAACAGCATGGTAAATAAAACAAAAGGATTAATATACACATATATAATATGTGTGTGTGTGTGTGTGTGTGTGTGTGTGTGTGTGTGTGTGTGTGTGTGTGTGTGTGTGTGTGTGTGTGTGTGTGTGTGTGTGTGTGTGTGTGTGTGTGTGTGTGTGTGTGTGTGTGTGAACGATCAAATAGGAAAAATTATGCATGTAATTTCAAAGTGAAGGCTTAGAATAGACCCTATATTTAAAATCACTTTTTTTTTTTCCTTCTTGGACAACCAGCCAATCACAGTCTTCAAAAGATTGTGTCATACATAGCAACGGGGTCAACCCCGCCTCCTTACTAAGATGAAAGTTTTTGTCTTTTCCTTACTCAGAGTTGCTCTCAGATCGGTCCTGAATCGCTTTTAAGCTAAGACTCCTACGTAAAAGTTTTTAAGCTAAATTAAGAGTTTTCTTAGAGGATTCTTAGAATCTTTATGAATACGGGCCCTGATGTTTTGGATCGACTCTAAGCAGCTGGCCTACACAAAGGCATTTATGAGAACCCCAGAATGGTGGTTTGGCACTGAGACACAGATGTGATCATTAAAGATCACTGTCCCTGAAACAACAGAGAGCTTCTCTGAAAATAAAGGCCAAACATGACCCCATTCTTTCTTTTATGTAGAGTGAAAAACAGGTTGTATACATTTGTCCTGGTGGGTTCTGTAGCCTGACCTTGGCACTTTAGAGACGGGGGCCCAGATGAAAAACATGTGCCACAGGAAAAAAAAAAAATTATAATAAAGTGTTATAAAGTGTTGGTTTGGGTGGTACCTGCACAGATGACACTTAAGAAAATTAAAAAAAAGAACTACATTCTCTATAAACAGAATTTTTTTATATATTATATATTAATATATATATATATATATTTATAAAAAGAAATTAATAAAACGGCTAAAAAGGGTGGACAAACCCTTTTTAAATAATTAATTCAAAATATGTAATGGGAATGATAAAGGAAATAAAACAGAGTATAAATCTAGTTTTAAAAAAGGTGATTTCCGCTGTTTGTCACCTAAATGAATCATTCTCATGTATAATAATAATGATTTTAAGTGGTGATGCAAATTCTGAATCAGAATTCAGAATTGATTCAGTGAAATTTGAGTAGATTTTGGATTTCTTTTTCTTCTTCTTGTTTTTACTTATACTTTAGCACCATTGCTAAATGTTAAAGTTAAATCATCTCACATGAAATAATTTAAGTCTTAATTTTATCGGCAGCAAAATCATTGCAAATTTTGTGAACATTCTATAATGTATAATAAGATGCAGCCATAATGAATTAAATCAGCTTTTTTACGCTTTTACATTAAAATCATTACAGTAATGATACATTAATTAGTAATTGTGCAGATTTGTCCAGTAAACTGTAAACAAATAAATTCAAGGTGTCTGGACATAATCTAGTATTAATTATTGTACAAATACAAACATCTATTAAAGATCTTATCAAAATGTTTGTTTATATTTTATCTAGTAAGCATATGATTCACATACATTCTAAATTATCAATATCTCAACAAAATCTGCTGTTTTAAACACATACTGTAAGTGAGAAAATGCTCTAAAATGACATTTCCCAGACTAAAACACACAGATATCAAATATATGTCTTGTGAACATGCATATGGTATCAGAGAAACCAGAGAACCAGTGTTATGACAACAGGTATTATATGGATTTGGGGGGGAAACTATGTATAATAGTGCAAAAAAATCTGACCACAATATATGACATGTCAGTACAGTTACAGCCTATAGAATATGTTTTTTTTTTTTTTTTTTTTGAATTCAGTACGGTGTAGCAAACTCCATATATTTCAACAGAGAAGAAAAAGAGCAAAGTACAAATTACGAGTTCTGAAGAGCTGGTCTGACAATACGGCTCAGTTTATATAATGTGGCAAATGTCAACAGTGAACTTACCACAGTACGTGCTTTTCAGCAGATCTTGGTCTTGTCTGCAAGCAGATTGCCATTCTAACTCAAGACTTTTAGTAAGGAACCTTGGAGACAAATCCAATGCCAATCTAACCATATAACATATTTCTTACCAAATAAAGAGATAGATTTCTTACATTTGATTTACTAATTTGATTTGATATTTATTTTAAATACCTCGAATTACTTGAATCCAGAGATCAAACTCTGTAAACCTTTAATCTAAATACAGTGTTTTACCATAAATACATCCATCCAGTCCTCTCATTTTCTCTTGTATTCTGACCGCACACACACACGTAACTTCTCTTTGCCAACACACAAGTCGCAACACGCCAGCAGAGCTGACAGATTTGTAGAATGCCACAATAACGCACGTCAGACAGCTTCAGGATCAGACACGCTTTAGAGAGAAAAAAAGAAAAGAAATTGTACTTTGTACAAAGAAAATAAAGGCGATTTTTTTTTCATTGTAAATACTTTTGTTTCAATTAAAGACACCTTTTCCACAAAATTACCCCAAATAGCCCAAATTATAAAAAAAGATAAATTCATGAAATGTAATACAATAATGAAAATCATTGTCACTTTTATTATTTAAAAGTTATATATATAACATATGATTCATATCTTCGTAAATGCAAAATGATGTATTATTTAGTTTATTCTTATTTGTTTTGGTTTGAAATTGAAGGCAGATTCACAAGTCATAAATTATGAGTATTGTCTATGGAAAAGAGCCACATTAGAGAGAATGATTACTGTCACAAGTGGAATGTTAGCACACGTTGTTTACTCAAGGTATAAAACAAACTGCTTGTACAAATATTTTACGTGGAAGTGAAATTAAGCAATATGTAGCGTCGATTCTCAGTTATCCAGATCGTCATACATTTTTCCAGGGAATTACATGTTTCACAATTCAACACTCATAGCGGATGTAATTAGTTGGTAATCTTAACGCAAGCAAGAAACAAATTTTATTACATTCAGGTTTGTGCACAAATTTAATTCCAATTCAGTTACTGGGAACACTTCCCATAAATCCTGATGTACTCGTTACATCATAAGAAGAATGGCATCTACGCTAATTTTAGTGTCTTTGTTTATCCCGAGGTTTTCCCGCAGCCTGCCGGATCCAGGCCGTATCCAGATCTGATGAAGGACCTTCGCCTGGACCCGATGACAACGCAGTGCTGAAGTGCCAACTAGTCTCTCCCTATGGAGGATCCCTTTTCCACTCTACAGATAAAGCGTCGTCGGGAAACTCAATTCGCGTATCTTCCCCCGAATTGATAAAATAAAATAAAATTCTGTATCAAAAATTATAAGGAAACGCCAGTACTTTGTTTAGGCTTGGTTTGTAGGGAATTCCAAACCTGCGCACATATATGCAAACGCACATAACTATAGAACCAATTCTTAATGCGCATGTGACCGCCATCAGCGTTTCTCACAGGTTCACGTTTAAAGTCTGTGTAGAGAGAATGGTGTCGTCTTAGCGGCCCCTAATTTAATAACAAATGATCGTTGCGACGGAAGCGAATCAATCAAAACTAACTTTAGCTGGAAAATAACTATATTAAAGAACCGCTATAAAGCCAAAACAATCTCTGTTACCTTAAATTGTACGTTTATCTCTGTAAAGCTGCTTTGAAACAATCTACATTGTTAAAAGCGCTATATAAATGAAGATGACTTGACTTGAAATGTAGTAACTTAGAATGAACTAAACTGCACCAGTTGTGACACTCTTAAAGTCATCATTGTTCATGTATGACCCTGGTGGCTCTGAACAGGCAAACATGGAGACAGATTTGACCAATCCGTCCAGGTGCTCATGTTATGAGCGGGGATCTGGAATGGTGGGATCAATAAGCTCTTGGTGTGAAGAGCACGATGAGAGGTCTGCAGTAATAAAGGACAGTTATTCTCCCACAATGCACTAGTGCCCTTGTTCACCTGCACACCAGCTGTATTCCAGAGCTCTGACTCTAGTCTCTCTGCTGGGTCCGATTAGGAATCGGTCTTAATTTGGAACATTGCTTCGATCGTGACACGACAGGACACATCAGTTACTGAGCAGAGGCAATTAAAGTGCACAGTGGCCAGTCATATAAAGACTCAATGCATGATGGGCAAGAACAGCTTTGCAGAGAGGGATGGACCCTGATTAGAGGTGTAGATGTGGCTTAAATCTAAATGTTTCAATAAATGAGTAATTCAAGCATGGCTGATGCCACTTCCTGCTCAAATTAGGTAATCATCCCCCACCCCCCTCCCAAAAAAAAAACAAAAAAAAAAACCTCCAGTCAGTTGGCCTGTTTATCTTACTTGACTGTTTATCTTATCATGTTTTTATTGCTGCTCTCCCTGATCTTATCCAGGCTGCATGGATGCGCAGGGAGTTCTTGCCCAATCCAATTGCCACAATTCACTGCCAATCCAAACTGTATGCTAACTGTTGATCTACTCTTTTTAGAGTAATAGATAAATGCTGGGTTATGTAGCTAAACATGAATATCACAAGTTTTTTTTTTTTTTTTTTCAAATTTGGACAATATTCAGAATATAAATATCTTCTCTTTTTCTTCTTTTTTTTTTTTTCTCGCATGCATTTGCTATTAAAAAATGTAAAAATATATATTTTTGGCCCATATGAAAAAAGATATGATCTGGATAGAACATCTATTGTTACAAGGCACGCACAAATCTATTGTTCCGTCGCTGTCTGGTGAAAAACCTTCAATCTCCATAATTATATATTTTTTTTCTTCACAATTCATTACTGTTGGTCAACCTTTACGTCTATCTGTGGGTTTTGCAAATATTTAACCAATGAACCACTGGATCATCAAACTGTCAATAAAATCTCATAACTCCACCTCGCCTCAATTGGGAAAGAAGTGCCACACACATTTCGGACCTTCTCTGTAAAATAGCCAGTCGTATCACTTCATATTTTATAACATGAGATTTTGGTCAAATGACAGAAAAAAACTGAGTCCTCACATAGCCAGGACTTCATTTGAGGGGGAATGCGGAGGGATGAAAAATGTTGCTCCCTTGTTATAAAAAATTACAAAAAACTACAGGTGAACTATCTCTTTAAATTACCATTGAAACAAGACTTTATATTGTAGATTCAGAAATATTCCATGTGCACACACTAAATACACACTCACTTCTTTCCAGGTCAATAACAGAGGCAGATCACGGCAGACTGTGTTGCTGTGCACAGCCCTAAATGATGTGAAATTTGCTCTGAGATAAAAGACAGGGTGGTTGATGTGTTTTAGATAGACCTGACCCTATACAAAACTGCATCATATTATATTTACAGTATATCTGCATTACAGCTTCAGCACAGGCTATGGCTGCTGTTATTGAAACCCTGAGCTCATCTTTTAGTTTCTCTCTTCTTATTTCTAGTTTTCAGGGAAAAGCAGTAGGCAGTGACAATGTGGCCCTTCATACCTGGCCCTGGGACATCATAAATCATGTATATCATGGTACTAAATGATTCTCATATTAATTCTTTCCCCACCAGCGTTTTTTAAAAGTAGTTGTTGTCTCCCAAAAGAAAGAACCAATTCTGAACAGTTTGAAATGAGTCTTCACTAATTCCAGTCTTACTTCCAGCACAAACCTGCGTAGGTTTGGAACAAATTTGCGTAATGGCGGCCTATGGTTTTCATTGGCTACCATGAACGTCTACTTTGACCTGCCATCAAACACTGAAGCTGTAGCTGAGGTCTGGAAGAGTTTGGTTCATGCTGATAACATGTTGAGAACCTGCTGTTTTTCTGCACTGCGAAATCAAATCCATTTTGGATGCACTTCCAAAGGATGAGGACTCGGGCTCGAATTGATATGGTAAAACTGACACCATCATTACTGTTTAATTACTGATAAGCACTGTTCTGAGGATGCCTCCGGATCAGAAATTCCAACGCATTCTCATCCTAGGGCGTCATATACTGACGCTTTTGACATTTCGTCTACTTCGAACGCACATGGCACCCTTTAGCGTCAATATGACACGCACAGAGCTTTGTTCGGTTATGGGTAGGTTTAGGTCTGGGGTAGGGTTAGGGTTAGACCGCTAGGAGGCACTTCTTGCCTATATCTATCTGCGTCTCATATTGACGCTAAAGGGTGCCATGTGCGTTCGATGTAGACGAAATGTCAAAAGCGTCAGTATATGACGCCTTGAGGTGAGAACGGGCTGGAAATTCAGATATGGTAATAGACGTGTTGTTTCTGACACACTCTGTAAGCGGTAGACCAATCACAACAGACTGTGCCATCTGACCAATCAGAGAAGAGTAGACTCTCAGAAAGGACCGGTTTAGAGAGACAGAATCCTTTTTCATACCGTTTTAGAAACTGTGAGAAAAGAGGTGATGCTGCAATGTATATTATGAGAAAATGAAAGTGTTTTTTTGACCTTGGATGCATTTATTTTTATACGTGTTATGATTTGATTTTGGTGTGAAATATGACCTGGACATGTTTTTGTGAAATCACTTCATCACTGTCATGAGAGCACTCTCAAGGGGACTGCTAATGACGAAAACAAACTTCCTGAATGAACATCAGTGAAAGTTCATTTCTGTAATGTTTTCAGCATGTGTGGCTCAAGAATATACCATCTAGTTCTTATTTGAGTCACACAAATCGCTACACAGAAACTGACACCTACAAAACAACAGTCCAAAGGCAAACAATACTTATTTCCAAAACAATATTAAAGCAATTCTTACCTAAATTTGCGGCAAATTCATATACGATTTGTATGATCTCATTCGTATCTTTTAGTACAATCTGTTTATGCCCAACTGATGTTTAGGGTTAAGGGTGGACCTTCTTGCTTACTTTTTCACGAATCATATCGTACAAATCCATACAAAATCTTGTCAAATAGTTATGTTTTCTAATTATTTAGTGTTGGATGTTTCTTACGATAATTTTCAGTAGACAGTTTTTTTTTTTTATTGTTCTGTATGTATTTCTGAATTAAATGCATGAAGTCGTGTCTATTTAATTACAATTTACAGGTTTCCATGAAGCACAACTAAAAAATAAGTCTTTCACTGGACTCAATTCATCTGAAGAAAGTTATCACAGTAGCCTACATATCTTTGAAATGTTTTTATATATAAAATAAAAAAATCTGTTTCAGTTAACTTCAAGCTAGAAACTGCACAGTAAACATAACTTTTACTATATGTCATGATGATATTGGCAACAAGTAAGAAAAAAGAGATTGGTCACTTTGCATAACAAATTGTCACTTTTCAGCATATTGGAAATTACCAAAATTAAAGCTGCAGTCGGAAAGATTTTTTTGATCATATTCACTGAAACTGACACTATGCTCCGACAGAACAACATAAATCAGCCGGTTTTAAAAATTGCGCTTCTACCTCCACAAAGAGCGTGTTATTTGTTTTGCAAAAATCCACCGCTCCCGGTTCTTCTGGTCCAATCAGTGCAGGGCTGTGTGAGATCTGACTGTCAATCACAGTTTGTGCACACGCCACAGATCCCCCCTCCCCTGCGCACGTTACAATATCACATGCACACGCCTGAAGTTCGCAGGTGTGTTGGATTGTACGAAGCGTGATGGCGGAGAGAAAATCTACTAACAAGCTTCCAATTCCTTGGTTATTGCTATCTATGGGTGGATTAGCCAGGGCAGCCTACCTCCGAGTCCATGGTGTTGATCGATGCTGAAGAGACGGACGCGTTCACAGAAAATCTGGTGCACACGCACTGACGAGCACGAACTCGATGGGAGGGTGCTCGCTGGTAGTGGGGGAGGGGCATGAGAGTTGTAAACATTCAAAATTTTGGCTAAGTCCACTCAATCTGCCAGACTTGCCGACTGCAGCTTTAAGCGTAGCGTCAGTTCTGGCAGGTCGCGTTAGTCAAGCTCGCGTCAGCTGACTCTCAGCTGATCCACGTCTACCTATAGGAATACGACGCCTATCACTGTAAATATAAGCTCCTTCAGTATTATCATCAGCTATCGCGTTCTCAGGAGATAATTACCCTCCTCCCTCCCCAGCTCCTCCTCTCGCCAGTCAGTATTTGGCCTTCTGATTCCCCTTGAATCAGAATAAATTCTCGAATTATGTTGTACTTAAAATCTTGAATTAATGATATCTGCAATATATTCATGTTGGTTCTGTTCTGTTTACCCTAAGGGGAGTTCTTGTGCTCTCCCTGCTCTTATCCATGCTAGGATGCATGGACGCACAGAGAGTTCTTGCCCAGAACAGAACCATACCGCCAATCCAAACTGCTAATGGTCAATCATATTTGACGATAGTGGTCCTGACAGAAATGCCAATATAAATAAACTGTTCTAAATCAGACATTTCTACTTCACCTGTCTGACCTTCAAAAACAATAATTGGTTTCAAACAGGTTTTCCCAAACACTCCTACCACCACTTCAACCCCTGCCCCTATCTTCTATTGGTCAGGCAAACAAGTAGGCCCACCCCAAACATATGCTATTGGTTGAGCCATAAGTTGACAAGACGGACCGCTCAAACAAATATTTTGATAGCAGCACAGAGCCTCAGTAGCCGCTTTTCCACCGAAATTACCCGGAACAATTTGTCCCAGGAACTTTTTTCCCAGGAACCTTTTTTGCCCCAGACCGGTTGCTTTCTGCGTTTACACCGCGGTCTAAAGTAACGGGAAGGTAAACTGCGCGCAACTGCTCCTCCCAGTCTGCGACGGACAGTAATCAGTTTTGAGCGCCACATTTATAAGTTTGGAGGAGATTCAAACTGTGTTGCAGTTATTGGTTTACTAACGTGGTAATTAACATAACAAAATAGACGAGCACTGATACTAAAGCGTGTTCAGAAAGCTTGTATGCGTATAAAATTAAGACAAGGTACGTTGTGAGATGACTGGGAATAACGCGCAAAAATTTCCTTTTGCGTAAATACTCTTTAAAAAAAGCCTGAACCCCGTCTATCAATCATAAATAGTGACAGTCTTGTAAATAGTTGTTTGTTACACCTCAATGCGCTATTTCAATCCTGTTATAGTAAATTTGTAACATGGTTTGCCTTGAAATAGATGACAAATGTGTAAACATAATGACTTAATATTAAAAGCTGTGGCATAAAAGAGACGAGCACTGATAAAGCGTGTTCAGAGCTCGTAATGCTAACGTTAAATATAAAATTGTATGTTATCAGCTATTGCGGACATTGGCCGTGAGATGGCTGTGACGAACGCGCAGAAAGTTTCCTCTTCCACAAATACCCAAATAATAAAGCCTGAAACTCGTCGCCAGTCCCCCAGTTTTTTTTATTAAATTCCATATTTGCAGACAGACAACTTTACTGCATGAAGCCACTTTTTAAAAGGGAGGTTAAAAATAAAGAAAATGCTGCGTGGAGTCATCCAACCAAAATGCGGCGTGAACACAACCAATCAGCTTGTGCAGCGCACAAGTCCCACCCCTGAAAGTTCCTGAACTTTGAAAAAGTACTACCTCGTGAGCAGGGACTATCGGAGGGGGAAATATTTACCCGGAACTTCATTTAGACCCTGGTTCCTGCGGTGTAAACACATCGAGTACCAGCCCAAAGTTCCTAGTTCCTGGGGAAAGTTCCTGCGGTGGAAACGCGGCTAGTGTCTCCCTTTTTGTGGAAATCAAACTGCTTAACTGGCTTAAAGTCCTGTTAAACTGGGGGAAAAGTACTTTAACATCGGAGAGAACATTACTTTTTAGAAGAGCCAAAGCTATTTTGCATGCATAACTGATTCTAGACACAACAGAAGCAAAAGAATATGAAATTCAATTACCGCCTGCGTTTCTGCACAATGTCAATCGGACAGTTGACAGCACACGGAGAGCCGCAAAGACTGACGTTTCGAACTTTAAAAGTGCGGTCAGTGGGTGGAAGAAAGACACAGCCAGTTGGCAAACTCATATTTCCCTCCGTGTCTCTCGCTGGTTCTTTTTGCTGTTTCCCTCCAGAAATCAGCTCTTCCTTTTATGTAGTCTGAAACACATGCTTCCCACCGCTGAGTTACTGTCGATTGATGAACACATGGAGCCACGCTGACATGACAGAGTTCGCCCAGACATCTTGTATTAGCCTAGTTATCATCCTTCAGTTTAAAATCACATTGACTCCTTGTAATCCTCATAAAAAATATTTGTATAGTCTTGAATTCTGCTGTTAAATACAAGGATAATACACAAACAAACAAACTTCCAGTGTCACCAAGCACCAAAGTAAACTCTCTCTCTCTCTCTCTCTCTCTCTCTCCCTGCAGCTCAGACAGCTGAACTCTGATACACATGAGTTTACACCAGCATGCTGGCCTCATATGGGGGTGTGTGTGTGCATTTGTGTTTATGTGTGTTTGTGGGACTGGCAGCTGAACAGTGAGTCACAGCCTATGGAGAGGGTGGAACCACCAGATGACTGTCTCAACATTAACCCTTTACTGGAGACTCCCCTTAAAGCGAGCAATAACGCAAGTGCATTTATAGTATGTCCCTGTACAATTATCTCATTCTTAAAAGGTATGAATGTCACTACATTAAAATATCAAACCAAGTGCCATGTTTTAAACAAAACATTATTTGTGATAAAGAAGTACACTTTACCATACTTTTAAAAAGAATACTTATTATTGAAAATATGCTTAAGTGCGATATATTGTAGTTATAGATACAAATTATATTAAATGCAATTAGCTGTACTTTAGAGTCCTTTTTTGACCCACTTAAGTAGGACTTAAGTACATGCTTATATCATTTAATAATTATTTCTATTCACTTTGAAATGTGTTTTTTGTACTGTCAAATGTACTGCATGGTAAATTAAAATAATCAGGATTGTTTTTTTTCTTAGATGTCTATTAGGTTTTTAATTTGAAATGACAAAATGAAGACAAATTTGATTGATTGTTAGGGTTAGGGGAACACGAGCATAACTAAGAATATTCTGGGTTAAGTACAAGCTTTTATCCGCTTTTTCTGAAAGCATTGCTCTCCCTTTTGTGCTCGTTTATTTTTAATAAAAAGTGAGAAAATAATCAAAAAGTGGAAATAAAGTGCAAATAAAGTATATAATGGGTAGGTTTAGAGGTAGATGTATGGGATGGCATTAGGGACAGGGACAAGTAATGTCCCAAAAAGGCAGCATCCATTATGACTTTAATAAATATATTATTATTGCATACTGTTTTTTAAGTAAGGGAAAATCCACGGCTAGCTGTGCATTCAACGATATTAATGCATGACGTGGAGGCAAAAAACAAACAAACATTCAAATCATTTAATGCACAGTTAGCCATAGATTGCTTACACCATGGTCATTTGCCAGCACTGACAAATTAAAGCTGTTGTTGATGTTTGCATTGCAATATTTGACTGGAAGGGTCTCTATACTAGCAACGAATCTGTGAGTTTAATTACTTCAAAAACAGCAATATTACCCCCTTTTTGCTGTAAAATATAATGAAGCAATTTAGTAGCAAAGCTATTTTATTAATAAAAGTCATGGGGCGGTGTTGATACTGTAAGTTTCTGTGTTCCTGAATGTTTCTGTATGTGCGCAGCGCAATCTCAGATCTCTGTGTGAAACTGATGTGTGTGTGTGTGATTGCTTCAGTGAAAATTGTACATAGAACAGTGGTCAAAAACTGACTGGAACTGCCTGTGCATCAAGTGGTTTCAATGCACACCTTCTAATTTAAGAAGGTGACCAATCTAAATGAAGTATTCAGACAGAACATGTATGGAATAATATTCTACAAAACACTGAGGTACAATTAGCATCTACCACTATTTGCACTAAGAATAAACAGCTTCTAACAATTATTTACACTTAAAATCTATCTATCTTAAAATATAGCACTATTTACTAGGTGTTTAACAGTACATGTATTCATCCCGAACTGTCATGGTTCAGTGCATGCAGTCAGACAACAAATACCGTCAGTAACATGAGATCCAAACTCCAATCAAGCGGCAGCACGCTGTAATGCAATGCTGTTTGCTAACCATCACAACAGGAAAAAGAGCAGAAGAAGAACAGTGCACGTACAAATGACTTGAGCGCTTGAAAACAAGCTGCGTTGAATGCGTCTTTCTGCGCTCACGGACAAAGGAGTATACTTTGAAATGCTCGCACACTCGACAGTGTAACACTCCTAATGCACAAGTTTTTTTTTTCATTATTTTATTTGTTTTGTACTTTATAACACGAAATGCTTTTAAGTTTTGTAGCTGATTGTGACCAAATACCTTTTGTTTTTTTATCAGCCCTGCAAAAATGTGACCTATGCAAGAGTGCATTCTGTTTACTTTCTGTTTTGCTAAAGGAGGCTATACTGTACCTACCTCAGGGGGACTAAATGTCGCTAGTTGGAACAAACTGTAATTTGCACTACTGTCTTTTCAATATAAAATAAAATAAACCTAGCATTGTGGATTTATTGCTTTTTGCTTTAGTTTGTGGTCCCATTCATTGTTTACCATGCCTCAGTAACCTACCATGTTTTTACCATGCTTCAGAGAAAAACACTATTTTGTCAAGTGGCTAACATAACATAATCAGATGAAGCTTTATTTTTAGTAACAGTAATGCAGCATTTTGCATTACTTTGCAGTTTTAAAATTAATTGCATGCCATTTAGCAACACAAGCTATACAGCATTTATTAATATGATGTTCTAAAATCAAAGTAGCTTTTTGCAGTGTGCAACAAGTGTATTATAGCAGCTGCTGAGCGAACGCAAGTTATAACATAATTTTCAACAGACAAATATAAATGATAAAACAGTGCCGCGTTACCCCACATACGCTTGACCTGAAGAAGCGGAAGCGCTCAATCGAACCATGACCCCAAAACCAAGGTACGTACTGAACCGTGACTTCTGAGTACCCCTACTATTTACACTTTACACATTTAACACTATTTGCACTCAGTGCACAGCTAATACTTTTTATTTGCCATTTACACTTAGTGTAAATATAGCATCTGAAGCTATTTGCACTTAGTATGAATAGTCATAGTAATTGTTAAGGTTTAAGTTTATTTATATTACTTAGTTTTATTAATAACAACACTGGTTGATTGGTGGGTGTGTTGTGGGTGGTTGCTTTAAGAAAGAGCTAGCCACCAAGTCGCTATCTGACCTTTTGCTCTCTAGATATATTACTTGGGTCCCACTTTCAATGTCAATCTATGAAGTTAAAGGGTTAGTTCATCAAAAAATTTAAATTACCCCATGATTTACTATATAACATTCTTTTTTAAGACGAATACATTCGGAGTTATATTAAAAAATGTCCTGGTTCTTCCAAGCTTTATAATGGCAGTGAATGGTTGTTTATGTTTCGAAGCCCATAAAAGAGCATCCATTCATGATAAAAGTCCTCCACACAGTTCTGGGGGGTTAATAAAGGCCTTCAGAAGTGTAGCGATGCGTTTGTGTGAGAAAAATATCCATATTTAAAACTTTATCGACTAAAATAACTAGCTTCCGGCAGACAGCCGTACGCATCGATTTACGGTGAAAGAGTAACCTGTGACCCTAAAGCACGACGCATTGATGAACGCGGAGGAGCAGAAGATCAAAACACCAGTCACCAGTCAAGTCTAAAACGAGAATTTTTAAAGAGAAATGTCGAAGGAGCTTGAGTTTGTTGCCCAGCCCTGTTCGCCACTGGCAAAACCAGCAATGCAAGTTTGAGAGATGGCGCCCCGACAAATATCGCGAGAATCTCGACTTGCTTTACATCAACAACATATGAAGCAGCCTCTATGGAAGACACTAGCACGCATTTCAGACGTGAATCATGGCAGAGTCGACGAAGAAAACGAAGAAACGTGGTCGGAAGAGTGCAGAGCCGGCTCTGCGTGAGTGGTATTTATGACAGTAACGTTAAATACAAGTTCTCCACAGCGACTCTAGGGGCATAGGGGCAAACTGCATAGTGTGCCTTTAACCACCCAGAGCCGTGTGGATTAAAGGGATAGTTCACTTTGAAATTAAATTTTGGTATGTTTTAGCTTACCTCAAGGGCATCCAAGATGTAGGTGTCTTTTTTTCCGCAGTAGTTTCAATTTTGATATTTTTAGGTCAAACCGTTCTTTTCTGTCAGTCATATAATGCAGGTCTATGGTTACTGTCTCAAAGAGCATGCACAGAGTCCAAATTAAAACAATTCCCCATCTAGTATATATTTCTATGCACCAGTCTGCGTACATGTCACACACCAGGATGTGCGCGCGCCCTCAGATCACTTGGACGTGGCTTTTGGGAAATAGAGCTAAAAACGTTATAAATACTGTTCGTTTTCTCACACAAACCGCTCGTTTCGTGTCTTAGGCCATCAATGTGTACTTACGATGGGGAATTGTTTAATTTAGACGATGGGGAATTGTTTTAATTTGGACTCTGTGCATGCTCTTGAGACAGTGACCATAGACCTGCATGATAAGACTGTCAGACAAGAACGGTTTGACCTAAAAATATCAAAATTTAAACTACTGCGGAAAAAAAGACACCTACATCTTGGATGCCCTTGAGGTAAGCTAAAACATACCAAAATTTCATTTCAAAGTGAACTATCCCTTTAATGGCCATTCACGGTAATTATAAAGCTTGGAAGAGCCAGGACATTTTTTAATATAACACAGATTGTATTTGTCTAAAAGAGGAATTTCATATACATATACATCTTAAGGGTGAGTAAATCAAGGGGTATTTATTTTTTTATTTTTGGGTGAACTATCCCTTTAAGGCCAGTTCATACCAAGGACAAAAATTATGACGATAATGATAAGTATAAAGTTTTAATAATCATCCTAATTTTATTAGAATAGGGAGGTCCACACCACAACTATAACAATAACAACAGAGGAAGAAATTGTTGGAATCACTTTCAAATAACTTTTTTTTCAGCTGATGAATGATTACAACATTGGCAGCCAATCAGAATCCATCCTGTTTCAAAGAGCTCGAGCATTTAAAGTGGCATTTATGCTCATAATAAACAGAATGTTATCATGCATTGTTGTGGATGCTAATATATAGTTGTCAGTAAGGTTATCTTTATCGCTCTTGGTGTGAATATACACAATGATTACTTATACACACAATTTATTGCTTTTTTAAATAAAAATTCTTTGACAATTTATTGCCATGAGAAAATAGTAGGCCTATGTCTGTGGTGTCTGTCAGGAGTTAGTAAGCAGCAATAAAGCACACAAGACAGGAGTAGCGAACTTCATCCATCTTGTTTACTCATTCACTTCAGATCTCACACACATTAAGGAGGTCCATAACACTTATGAACACAACAAAGTCCACTTGTTTATAAAAAAAATAGCTCACCTCTCCTCCCATGATTTCAGATAACATTCAAAACAATCAGTGATGTATTCTGCATACTTCTTCTGAGCTTATTTTTCTCAAATTAAACAAAACTCTTTTGAGGAAGCCAAAATAAACCTCTGGCTAGACTACTGATTCTATTCAGCCTCCCTCTCTCTCTCTCTCTCACACACACACACACACACACACACACACACACATACTGGTTTATGTGGATTAGCCAGACTTTTTCTCCAAACAGGCCCGGTGGTGGTTTAGATGGACTACCCTTTCCTGAGGTCCTAGAGCTATGAGAGTTCGATTAAAACACTCAAAAAAATTTGAAAAAAATTCAGGACACTTTAGACTTCAGATACACCCTTCAGAGCGTGATACACACCACCCTAAAACTATTGTGGTTTATAGAGACAGTTCTCATTTTGAAAAATATGTGACTTATAAGGACCAAAACAAACATTATTGGGACTTTAAAGGGACAATGACGTCACTTCCTCATTAACATAAATACACATACACATTAACCTGACACCACCAAGCATTAATGGGACTTTAAAGGGACAATGACGTCACTTGCTCATTAACATAAATACACTAACACAAATACACATTAACCTGACACCACCAAGCATTAATGGGACTTGAATTATTATTTTATTGCACAACTCTAACATCACCATTGTTAGTTGGTGACAATGGCTAACAGCCAGATAACAGCCTGTAAGAGCTAAACAATAGATTGTCACACAACACCAGTGCCATGACAATGAGAATTGAGCAAAAAAGTCAAGTCAACTTTATTTATATAGCACTTTTCACAATACAGATTGTATCAAAGCAGCTTCACAGTATTCAATTAAAATAATACATCAATGTTTGTTTCTAGTGTAAAACGTCCACGTTTGGTAATGCTGATCAATAGAATTATTGATTGATTAATTAAATTAAATGAAGTATCCCCAACTGAGCAAGCCATAGGCAACAAAAAAAAAGGTCAAATAAGTTATTCTTACCCAACTTCAAAATACCCATGGTTGCTCATAACAAAAAAATAAATAAAATATAAAAAAACTAAAAACTGTTTAACAGTTTGCTTTTGTGATGGCCTCTATTTAAAACATTAAAGGAACTTTGGACTTTTGGGACTTTAGCTTATTCGCCGTATCCCCCAGAGTTAGATAAGTCCACACACACCCTTCTCATCTCTGTGTGTGCCGTAACTCTGTCTGACGCACCCACCGCTAGCCTAGCTTAGCACAAACACTGGAGGTAAACGGCTCCAGCTAGCATACTGCTCCCAATAAGTGACAAAATAACGCCAACATTTTCCTATTTACATGTTGTGATTTGTATAGTCACAGCGTGAACAAATAACAAGGTCACATGAGACATGGACATCTTCTAACCATATACATACTGGGAACTAAATTCTCAGAAGACGAAGCACTGCTACTTGGGCGGAGGGATTTGCTCGCAGGACCTGAGAAGCCCGTGGTGAGGAGCAGAGAGTTCGCTCAGAGGGTTGCGCTAATCACTCCTGCCAGCAGTGCTTCGCCTTCTATATAGTAAAATCTATGAGAATTTAGTTCCCAGTATGTATACGGTTAGAAGACGGCTGTGTGTCATGTGACCTTGTTATTCATACACACCGTGACTATACAAATCACAACATGTAAATAGGAGAATGTTGGCGTTATTTTGTCACTTATTGGGAGCAGTATGCTAGCTGGAGCCGTTTACCTCCAGTGTTTGTGCTAAGCTAGGCTAGCGGTGGGTGCGTCAGACAGAGTTACGGCACGCACGGAGATGAGAAGGGTGTGTGTGGACTTATCTAACTCTGGGGGATACGGGGAATAAGCTAAAGTCCCAAAAGGTCGAAGTGTTCCTTTAACACAAACATAGAAACACCACCACAATAGTCAGTGTATTTAAATCTTTTTTTTTCTGACTGCCTCTTTGCAGCTATTCCTCTATTTTGTACAAAGTCCCTTATATTTTGCACTGTTCTTTGTGCTAACACGGGGTCTACCACCAGTTTTGGTGGCCAGTTTTCCCCTGCTTATATGACCTTTGTAGTGTCGCATTACTGCGGCGACCTCAGCCTTAGACCATACTTTCTTCGCCACTCTTCTGGATCCATGTTCCTCATCAGCATAATTCCCTGGAAGATAGGCAAACAAAAAAAGAATATATCTCAAACAAAATGTGTTGTCCAGTTGAAGCCATCAAAACATGAGTTCAGTTAATGCCACAGTTGACAAGAAATTGCAGTTTACTTTTCTTAATTCACTCTGGGTATCAGTTGGTTGCTCACTCGATGTGATTTCACCAACTTTATTAACCCACTAGAGTGTGGACAATATGGAGTGTAATATTAGAATGTCTTTGCTGTTCATCTATTTATGTGGCCAAACCTTTTACTATTTGAATTAATTGCAGTAAGTAATACTACAATCTAAAAATAAAATTTAGGGCTATTTATTTATATCTCTTTCTTTAAGATTACTCTTGCATTTTGATAGTTGAAAACATCACAAAGACGTGCATAATAATCCTTCTGTTAAAGGGATACTTCACCATTTTTTTCATATTAAACTGTTATTCCCTTAACTAAGACGAGTTGATGCATACCTCTCTCGTCTCAGTGCGTGCACTCAATCGCTCTGGCGCGCGGCTGAACTTGGATAGCACTTAGCTTAGCCCAGTTCATTCATTAGCGACGAAACAGAAATGAAGCTAGAAGCGACCAAACACCTCCAAGTTTTCCCTATTTAAATACAGTTAGTCGAGTAGTTACACAACCAAGTATGGTGACACAAATTAAAACGTGGCACTTTAAGCGGGTAAAAAGGATAACTATGATGTATGGCGACATAGCACTTGGGACTAGAGATGCGCGGTTGACGGTTACAGCCGCGGATCGGGCGGATGACGTGACGAAAAATAATATTTTAATTAAATTTGGGCGGGTGGCGGGCGGTTGAACCAATCAAATGAAAAATATATGTAAATATTGCTATCTAACTATACCTACATCCAAAAAAAAAAAAAAAAAAAAAAAAAGAGCACACTTTAAAAGTCAAATTTTCATTACGCAGTAATATGGCCTAGTCGAGTCTATGCAGACTGCTTGTTATTATCAGAGATGGCAACGCCGGCGAAGGAGGTAACTTTACGTGACAAACTCAAAAAAGGAGAATTAAAAACAAAGGCAATAGAAGGTCATCCATCCATTTTTTCCCCCAAAACGCTATAAATGCATCCTTATATATATATATATATATATATATATATATATTAAATTGATGGTTTGTCTTTTTTTTAAATTGCATTGCCCAATCAGCGGATGGCGGGTGGGTGCGGTTTTGAAAATTCAGGGGTGCAAACAGCGCGCTTTTCGGCGCCTCCCGCTTTTTTCACGTCCGTTTGGGTGACTTGTGTGAATCGTGCAGATCCGAAGAGTTTTTTTTTTTAAGGGGGGGGGGGGGGGTCTGAGAGGGTCTGATTATAATTTAACCAACAGTAATTCTGGATTGCATCCACCAACAAGTAAATAGGAAATAGCGAATCAGAACACTGCGCGCCAAACCAGCAGTATGTGCGCAAGCGTGAACCACTAGTGTTTCTGTCTCACTCTGGATCTGCCACTGCATCACATTTCTCCCTGCGTGGCGTGGAGTGTCCGTTTTTATGTCCGCTCTCGTGTTAACTGGTCAGAGCTTGTGTTAGAGCACAATGCCTGCGTGACACACACACACACTTCTCGAGCCGCGCCGAAACCGCGTGCTAGAAATAGAACCGCAACCGACGCCTATTTTTCACGCGACACGCAAGAGTGTTGGAAGTTTCCAGACAAAATAGAAGGCGCAAATACATATTAATAAGTTACATTTTGATGCATGAAAGTCTCTCGGTTTTGACAAATGCATATTTGTAATTTAAAAAATAGGCCTATCGATTTTTTCGAGTAATTTCAGCCGTCACCATGGTAACCCGGGACGGAACCACAATCGCCGCGGATCGCGGCCACCCCGGCGGCACGTCAACATGGTTACAGATGGCAGAGAGATGCAATCTTTCCCCGGAATACCCGCCCAGCCAGTGCTTGAAGTGCGTCAGAAACAGAGCGCGCGCGCGATCAGTTGTTGGTAATTTGTTGTGTAGTGTGCTCGACGCCGCATCCAATGTAGACATTGCTTTTTTTTTGAGGGCGCTTAACACACAGGCTCGTAGAAACGGCCCTGGCAGCTCGCGCCAGTTCTAGACACGGTGAAAGTTTCCTGATTGTGACGGATGGCCGAATTTACATGACACATTATAAATGAGCATTATAGTCTGCGATAGATACAGAGCCAAAAAGAAGAGAAGAGGATAAAAGGGGATAAAGACAGAGGTAAAGTCATGTAGTGAATGAACAGTTTATCTAATTGCATGGGAGTAAGATACTATAATTTCATGGCAGTTATTTTTACCTTAAACTTAATGTAAGCAGTTCTGAGAGCTCCAGAGTCCAGACTGTGTGATTTTGTAACAATCATGTCAGTTTTAAGACGCATTATTTATTATCACTTTTTTATTAATGTTTTACCCTACAGTTGTGCAGTTTTGGGGGGAATACAGTACAGGCCAAAAGTTTGGAAACATTACTATTTTTAATGTTTTTGAAAGAAGTTTCTTCTGCTCATCAAGCCTGCATTTATTTGATAAAAAATACAGATTTGTTTTTTTAATATTGTGATATATTATTACAATTTAAAATAATTGGTTTTCAATTTATTATACTTTAAATTATAATTTATTTCTGTGATGCAAAGCTGAATTTTCAGGATCATTACTCCAGTTTTCAGCATGTGACATCCGGTCTATCACATGATCCTTTAGAAATCTGATTTATTATGAGTGTTGGAAACAGTTCTGCTGCCTAAAATATTTGATGAATAAAAGGTTAAAAAGAACTGCATTTATTCAAAATAATTAAAAATATTTTCTAATAATATAAATCTTCTTTACTATCACTTTTTATCAATTTAACACATCCTTGCTGAATAAAAGTATTGATTTATTTCAAAAAAAGAAAAAAAAAACTGAACCCAAATTACTGACCAGTAGAGTATATTGTTGTTACAAAAGATTTCTATTTTTTTTTAATTCTTCTTCCTTTTTAATTTTATTTTAATTTTTATTACTTTTTATTCATCAAAGTATCCTAAAAGTATCACACGTTATTAAAAAAATATTAAGCAGCAGAACTGTTTCCAACTTTGATAATGAATCATCATGGAGTAATTACTGGAGTAATGATCCTGAAAATTCAGCTTTGCATCACAGAAATAAATGATAATTTAAAGTATAGGCTAATAAATGGCCTATATTGGGGTCTCAGTATATTTTCCTGCTATTTTGTCCTTAGCCAATCACATGCCTGATGCTTGTATTTTGTTTATTAGTTTCTATGCAGATGCACTAGGCCTACCCTACACAATTACCCCAATCATCCTAGAATTATTAATTCTTTACAAAAAGAGCTATTCAAATCAGGTGAAATTGTTTTCAGGAAGTAGCAGTAAAGCAAGAAGAAGAAGTGCAAGATAGTTTTTCTAAATTTCATTTGACTATGTGCCTATAGGGGTGGGTGGGTTGGGGATGGTGGCAATGTAGTATCTGGATATTTGCCGCGGGACGAGGGCTTCGATTACCTCTCTCTTTTTTGACCATACATGTGTTTGCACCCCTGAAAATTGGTCAAAAAAGTTGGTGCGGATGGATGGCGGACGGATGATGAGTTTTGCGATGCGGTTGCGGATGAAATAATAGCCCATCCGTGCATCTCTACTTGGGACTCGGGAGCACTTCGACTCGGCGCAGTAAAAAGTCACGCTTGAAAAATCCTCTCCCTCTCACTTCTGTCATTAGAACCAACGTGACTTTTTACTGCGCGAGCCGAAGTGCTCCCAGTGCTATTCCGCCATACACTATAGTTATCCTTTTTACCCGCTTAGAAAAGCGCCACGTTTTATTTTGTGTCACCATACTTGGTCGTGTAACTGTATTTAAATAGGGAAAACTTGGAGGTGTTTGGTCGCTTCTAGCTTCATTTCTGTTTGGTCCCTAATGAATGAACTGGGCTAAGCTAAGTGCTATCAAACTGTCGCCGCGCGCCAGAGCGATTGAGTGCACGCACTGAGACGAGAGAGGTTACCTTCATCTTACCTTCAGAGGGAGGTACACTCTCACTTACTGTGGACGACACAAATTACACTGATCCTGTTGAAAACAATTTAACAAGTTACTTTTGTCACAGGAAAAAATACATTTTATCAGCAGAGACTATGAATTGAATTAACATACCAAAGTCTCCCATGTCATGGTCTTGCTCTGTGGTTGTAGAGTCAATATCCATAGGCTCCACAGTTCCAAGCTCTGATGCGGTGAGATCTGTGTTGCTGTCATCAGATTCACTCCCAGTCTTCAGCATCACTTAACGCAATCTCATCTGGAAAATGGCATTAGTAAAACTCAGAGGTGGAAAGAGTACTTGAAAACCATACTTGAGTAAAAAGACAGATACCTTGCAGCATAAATTACTCGATTACCAGTCACCAATACGAGTAAAAGTGATTAACAATACTTTAGTATTATACTAAATCTAGGCTCAAAGATGCACTAGTCCTTGACACTGAGACATGCAGGTGAAAATAAGAAACAATTGATTTGTAAAATGAGAAGTCATGTTTATTTTCTAAAATCTAAATAAAACTGAACACCTCAATAGTCTAATAAATCAGGGTCGACACAACAGCCTCTTAAAGGGATTGTTCACCCAAAAATGTAGTCAACCTCAACCCCAAACCTGTATACATTTCTTTGTTCTGCGGTACACAAAGATAGATATTTTGTAACCAAGCAGATTTTGCCAGCCAATGACTAGTACAGCAGAACAAAGAAGTTTGTAACAACTTGATGGTGAGTAAATGATGACAATTTTCATTTTTGGGTGAACTATCTATTTAAGCGTTTACAAACTCTCAAGTCTCAGTTAAGCTCAAGTGCACAAAAAGGCCACACGCAAACCAATATCCTTCAAAAAGGCCTTGTCAATAATGTGGATAAAAAAAAAATTGTTAAGTAAAATTAAATAGTCAAAGTCTAATTGCACTGGATGTGCTGGTTTCGGACTCATCACTGGCTGCAGTCCTGACTTCATCTAAATCAACCGTCTGCGATTTAGCACCTACTAATGCACTCGCATTCACGTAAAGTAGACTTGTTGACAAGTTTGGGTGAGTAAGGGCAAAACTCACAAGATATAGTTCAGTCAATGCCACTTAGATGGAAATATCACTTTCTGCAGCAGTTTGTTTTTGCAATAAAGAAAAGTTAGGTGCCATGCAAAATGTAATTTGTAATTGCATTACTCATCACAAATGTATTGGAGTAAAAAGTTCATTTACTTCTTCAAAAGTCAAGTAGAGTAAAAGTACTTGACTAAACTTCATGTAGTCAAGTAGAGTAAAAGTAGCTAATATCTTTGATACTCAGTACAACTACAAAGTAGCCAAAATTACATTACTAATTACATTTACTCAAATAGTTTACAGCTCTGGTAAAACTCTCATAAATAGCTGGACATAAAAATCTGTGGTTGAAATAGCCACATAAAATAAGGAAAAGAAAGTACTTGGTTTTGTACTTGCCACTTTTTGCAAAGTAGTAGTTTTGAGCTATTATACCTGCGTTTATGTTTAAGGTGGTCCATGAGCACATAAGATAAATGATTACACAATATGATATTAGGTTAATATTTAAAGTAATTCGACTGCACCTACACAAACATAATTTTGAATTACTGTCCAGCCATACTGTAGACTTAAGTTTATATTTCTGAATAGTAGTCCTCGCTCCTCGACTCATACTTGGACATGAAAGGTGATTTTTTTTTTCTTGGAAAGGGATGCTGACAACGCCAAGCCTTGATGTTTATCTAAAAAAACAAAAACTCAGATAATATCTACAAGGGCTAATTTCTGTACATACCTTCAATTTCAATCTCATCCAGTGACTTCCCCTGGATGCTGCAAAGGTTTCCTTTACTGGCAAGTAATGACAAAGAATATTCTGACTCCGAATCAGGTATGTATTCCTTGTCAGACATGTCCTCAGCATCATCAGATGATATTTTGTCCAATGCTGGATGTGGAATTTTGTCCTGATCTGACAGCAGTTCATCATCAGAAGCCTTAGGAGACTGCTGCGCCTGAATTGGTGAGAAAGCAAATTATTTGACATGGTGATTGAATCTTATAGACAGTTCAAGTTCAACACTCACTTAGTAGATACTCACCTGTGCTGTGCTGTTAAAGTCATCTCTTTTAATTTGCTTGAGGCAGGATTTATGCCAGACCCCTGAACAAACTGGAACACATTTGAGTAAAACAATGTTAACACTGCAGGTCTATTTAAGTGGTTAGAGCACAACACATATACACTCTATACTAATTCACTAAATATCTAACCTGTGCATTGATAGCCAAGCCACTTGAAGGAAGATACGGGTCCCACACAACGAACACACTTGTCCAAGGAGGATACTGTTGCACACACAAGGCAGTGTTTTTGACACTGTTGGCAAAAAAAATTATTGTAGTATTTACTTATGCCACATAGTTTGGACAAAGATATTTCATATTTACGCCACATAGTTTGGACAGAAATATATTTCATATTACATGTCGATATCTAATAATTTTAAATTCAATACCAATGTGACATTTAATTTACCTGATACATATGATTACCCTTTTATTGCATTGTATTTTGTTATTTATAGCGTATCTTATTTATATGCAGCTTATTTAAAGCATATCCTATATGAAGATATACCTTCTTCATATTTTTAAATTGTAGATGGGGAATTTGTGGTTAGCCTCAGTGCCAGGAGCTGACTTCTTGTAGCCCAGTATAACTAATAGGGTGCCTTTCCATTACATGTAACCAAACGACTTAGCATTCACATTAAACCAACATACAGATCCAATGCAGGCAGTCCAAGTGTTCTTAAAAACCAAAGTGATGCCTCTGGGGACGGGACCCTCTAAACTGCATGGACCTCCCAAGTCATGTTTGGGTGGGGTTCAGTGTTTGATACACACACTCAGATATTATACTAACTGAAGCTTGAAAAGGCATGTTTAGACAAATGTCCTTCCATTCCATTGTCCACATAAAGCACGTTCTACTCAGGCGCCTGTCCACATAAAGCATGTTCTACTCAGGCGCCTGTCCACATAAAGCATGTTCTACTCAGGCGACTACACACACACACACACACACACACACACACATATTGAAATAGGTTGGCAGATTTAACATTTTGCCACAAATAAGTTGTACATGAGATTTAATTTACCTCTCCAACCTTGGTGCATGGGCCGAGCTCTGGACTATTCTGATTCGGGTGGCTGACGGCTGTATGGGTGCACTTGCTCTCAGTGGTCAGCTGTAGAAGATGAAACAGAGACAAAGGACAATAAAGAGAAAGTCCAGGGAACGTGACACTATAGAGGACATTTGACATCGGAGTAAAAAAAGAAACCATTCTACTGTTGACAAAGACAGAGGAAAACCTTGCTTTAAAACTCACTGACAACTTCTTTGATATTAACAATCAAGAGCAAGATATTAATAAAAATCTATCTTTTGTGAGGACATACCTCTTCAGTGTCATCAGTTGTGAATGTGGTACCACACATCTTTGGAGCCATTTCATCATCAAAGCCCTGTAAAAAGTAAAAAAAATTAAATAACAAAAATATTGTAGACCGTGGACTATGGAAACTACTCTGATGAACACATTCGTGTTCACCTCGACTTCTACAGATTACCAGTTCCCACAACACAACTTGCTAAGATTTCCAAACTCCTTTTGTCAATGGAGAAAGGAAACCTTTGCAGCATCCAGGGGAAGTCACTGGATGAGTTTGAAATTGAAGGTTTGTGCAGAATTTAGCCCTTGTAGATATTATCTGAGTTTTTGTTTTTTTCCTTTGAATGTTTGAATGCAGCTTATTTAAAGCATATCCTATATGAAGATATACCTTCTTCATATTTTTAAATTGTAGATGGGGAATTTGTGGTTAGCCTCAGTGCCAGGAGCTGACTTCTTGTAGCCCAGTATAACTAATAGGGTGCCTTTCCATTACATGTAACCAAACGACTTAGCATTCACATTAAACCAACATACAGATCCAATGCAGGCAGTCCAAGTGTTCTTAAAAACCAAAGTGATGCCTCTGGGGACGGGACCCTCTAAACTGCATGGACCTCCCAAGTCATGTTTGGGTGGGGTTCAGTGTTTGATACACATACACTCAGATATTATACTGACTGAAGCTTGAAAAGGCACGTTTAGACAAATGTCCTTCCATTCCATTGTCCACATAAAGCACGTTCTACTCAGGCGCCTGTCCACATAAAGCATGTTCTACTCAGGCGCCTGTCCACATAAAGCATGTTCTACTCAGGCGACTACACACACACACATACACACACATATTGAAATAGGTTGGCAGATTTAACATTTTGCCACAAATAAGTTGTACATGAGATTTAATTTACCTCTCCAACCTTGGTGCATGGGCCGAGCTCTGGACTATTCTGATTCGGGTGGCTGACAGCTGTATGGGTGCACTTGCTCTCAGTGGTCAGCTGTAGAAGATGAAACAGAGACAAAGGACAATAAAGAGAAAGTCCTGGGAGCGTGACACTATAGAGGACATTTGACATCGGAGTAAAAAAAGAAACCATTCTACTGTTGACAAAGACAGAGGAAAACCTTGCTTTAAAACTCACTGACAACTTCTTTGATATTAACAATCAAGAGCAAGATATTAATAAAAATCTATCTTTTGTGAGGACATACCTCTTCAGTGTCATCAGTTGTGAATGTGGTACCACACATCTTTGGGGCCATTTCATCATCAAGGCCCTGTAAAAAGGAAAAAAACAACAAAAAAAAAGATAAATTATAACAAATATCTTGAAGACAAGATGTTCCCTGTGTAGCATTCAGTGAAACGATATCATGGCTGTATTTCAGTGAGTGTTTTGTGGAAAACATGTAGTCTCTGAAACGGTTCTTTGACACTGAACAGGCCACATGACTACAGTCTGTAGACTATGAAAACTACACTGATGAATACAGCATTTGATTACTTTGTTGTTTATCTATTGTCAGCCAACTTCGTAGAATGATTGCACTTCTAGAATAATTGACTAAGCTTTTACATGGAGTGAGGGGTTAGTCCTTTTATAGTTCTTAGATTTGCTATGATTCTTTTAAATGACATCTTGTCATGAATTTTCGTCAGTGCTGTTGAATGGGTGCCTTTCCATTACATGTAACCAAACAACTTAGCATTCACATTAAACAAACATAAAGATCCAATGCAGGCAGTCCAAGTGTTCTTAAAAACCAAAGTGATGCCTCTGGGGACGGGACCCTCTAAACTGCATGGACCTCCCAAGTCATGTTTGGGTGGGGTTCAGTGTTTGATACACACACTCAGATATTATACTGACTGAAGCTTGAAAAAGCATGTTTAGACAAATGTCCTTCCATTCCATTGTCCACATAAAGCACGTTCTACTCAGGCGCCTGTCCACATAAAGCATGTTCTACTCAGGCGACTGTCCACATAAAGCACGTTCTACTCAGGCGACTACACACACACACACACACACACACACACACACATATTGAAATAGGTTGGCAGATTTAACATTTTGCCACAAATAAGTTGTACATGAGATTTAATTTACCTCTCCAACCTTGGTGCATGGGCCGAGCTCTGGACTAGTCTGATTCGGGTGGCTGACGGCTGTATGGGTGCACTTGCTCTCAGTGGTCAGCTGTAGAAGATGAAACAGAGACAAAGGACAATAAAGAGAAAGTCCTGGGAGCGTGACACTATAGAGGACATTTGACATCTGAGTAAAAAAAGAAACCATTCTACTGTTGACAAAGACAGAGGAAAACCTTGCATTAAAACTCACTGACAACTTCTTTGATATTAACAATCAAGTGCAAGATATTAATAAAAATCTATCTTTTGTGAGGACATACCTCTTCAGTGTCATCAGTTGTGAATGGGGGGTTTGTGGTACCACACATCTTTGGGGCCATTTCATCATCAAGGCCCTGTAAAAAGGAAAAAAAATATAATAATAATATACACATAGGAGACCGTGGATTATGAAAACTACACTCTGATGAACACAGCATTTGATGACTTCATTGTTTTTGTTCTAACATTCTGTAATGGTCAGTATCATCTATGGTTTGCTGGTTAGGTGGTGCTAACAAAAGCTATAAAAATCATGTTCCACCTGAAGCTAGATGGAAAATGTACAGTATTTTGGTATGTGAAATGTTCTATGGTTAAAGCATTTCTTATATGAGAACTAACAATTTCACAAAGTTAGTTAAATGAAGTCAAGAAGATAAAAACAGTTAACAACTTGTAATTATATATATATATATATATATATATATATATATATATATATATATATATATATATATATATATAAAAAACACTTTACACACTGCACAAGATACTTGTCAGGTCTGTTGCCCCTCATGTTTTGTATATTGATCATTGTGGTTGGTTACTAGGTACCAATTAATTTATCTTACAGGTTTAGTACACTAACAGAACATCATAAACGCATTACATTTATTTAATGGCCTGAAAGTACTCATATTAATGATATAACAGCCTTCCTGTGTCACTGCAACTTCATATTTAAATAAAATAATGTGGGCTACTAAGAAAGTATTTAATTCTATAAAACAAACACAATGTCTGTAATAAAAGTTAAGGCTTTAACTAGCTACGCCTTGCTCATTAAGCCATGCGGTAGCCACAAGCTCAACTAAACCTAGCTAGCTTTCATTTTAAAAACAAAACTACCAAATTTGACTTGCTGGCAATGTTACTTCTGTCCTCATCTCTACCTTTTGCCCTCCACCTCTTTAGCCTGAGGCTTAATGAGCAGGACATGTTGATAGCCACTCAAGCTAGCTCAGCTAACATTGTGGTAAATATATAGCATTTTACAGTAATTGTAAGTTACAAGTTACAATTTCTTGCAAATAAGAAACACTTAATGCAAAAATGCAGCTATATTTATAAATATAATTATTACCTGTATGTATTTAATCCAGTAAATCCAACGACGTCGAGCTGACACTTCCGAGGTGTGGTCCATTAGGTATTTAATTAGCGACAGCTGGGCCATGTGCTATGGGCGGAGCATCCCGTCGACTTCCGTTTGTTACCGCCCACGTGCGCAAACCAGCCAATCACAAGACGGCCCGCCAAAATGCACCGTGTGTATCAGAAATGTGTATGAAACTGCAATATAAAACCCAGCTGTGGGGTCGCTGTTCTATACACTGGGATACACTCAAAATCAGGTCAAGTGGTAAATGAGGACTTTCAAAGAAAAAGAGAATATATGTTGTTCAGACACTAACAAATGCAGTTACACTCTTTGATTTACGAGGACCTTGGCATAGTCCCCGTATTACCCTTAGGTCCGTGGAGCCCAGGTGAAATGTCTGGCGTGTTGTCCATGTAAACCACATATACCAACACACACACACACACACACACACACACACACACACACACACACACACACACACACACACACCCCTACAAAAGTTTATCTTTCCACATGCAATAAATTCCCAAAAAAGCGCTGTTTCTGCAAGTATGTGTGTGTTTGTAACTTTGCATGCTATTCTTTATGGACTAATGCTGGCCGAAATTCTCAAAACAAATCATCAAGTCCCGGCAGGTCACACAAAGCAAAAAATTCACCTTTCAGCCAGATGGGGGCAGCCACAAACTGAGAACTGCTAGGAAAGTTATTTACACCAGTTCACCAAAGAAACCTACACACAGAGCATGGTCAGGAAAGATACAGGGTTCTCAAGTTTTATCAAAAGCTTGGAGTGAGATCACATGTGGTTGGGGGAGGAGCCTAATGGAGTCCCGCCCCCACCTGTCCCCGCCCCCCAATTTTACCCATTGTTCATAATTAACCAGCACAAATTGAAATTATAACAATTAGTAAATCTAATAAATGACAGAGCAATTCATCACATAAAATATACTCTTTAATGTTATATTTCAAAATTACAAATAAGTTAACAAATTGCTCCAAACAGTTTGGAAAAACAAATATTTTTGCATTTTGAATGTGTCTAGTTGAAACGGCATAATGATTTATTGTGTGGTGGGACATTGTGAACAAATGACATATTAGTGTATTATTAAGGTGTGTGTGTGTGTGTGTGTGTGTGTGTGTGTACACAAGAGTACACACTCCAGCTTATGAAATGTGTTTTGTGTTGTAAGTGTTTGAAAAATACAAATGCAATGGCAATGATTAATGTATGTTTTGACAGGATATATATTACCCAGAGCACTCTGCTTTAATACGTATGTAGCCTTAATGTAACTAGAAATACTATTAATACAGTATAATATATAATTTAAAATAAAATAAAATAAATACATTTAAATTTATTTAAAATAAAATGAAATAAAAAGAAATACATCTTCATTCCTTCCCATACCCACAAACATTTCCCTTAGTTTCAGATAACGTAAGCTAGCCAAACTGAGCCAAAGCTTCTGGCCTGGTTGCAAAGTAGCTGTAGAGTTTTTGACTGCATCAATAATAAGGTAAACGATGGGCTATATATTAAATGTTCTAGCCTTAAAATGTTAGACGAGCTTTCTTCCAACTTACCTTCTCCATCATCACGACGTGTGTTCGCGCGATGTTGTTGGTTACCTAGTAACGAACGTACGGTGGCCGAGAATGTTCCGTCAACTTCCGTGAGTTCGCGCATCTATGTTGCCTATTAACGAACGCAATCTGGCCGAGATACGTGCTGGCGGCAGAAACCTTCACTTTGTGTGCCCGCGCCTCGTATACAACGTTATATATAAAGCTTGTAGGACAACTTGGTTGGAATTGCCTTTTCAGCGTGAGAAATACACGGTGTGGCGTGTGAGCGTGTGAACTGGTTGAATTGCGTGTGTCTCACGGCCAATGCGTGAGACTTGAGAACCCTGAAGATATTATCACTGTTATGTTAGCAACAGGACAAATATGTTTGTGTGGAGTGAATCAGGATGAAAAGAAAACAAGAGTTCTACAGGAGTCATTTGAATATTATTCATAAAATTTCCCTACTTCAACACCAATACCACAGAAATAAGTGTCCTGAGAATTTACACCTCTTTCTGTGACAATACTTAGAGCTAACCGTTAGCATTCCCATTCATCTCGATGGCAACTACTCAGCAGGCACACTTGATTTAAATTCTGCAATCTGCTGATGGACGATCATTTCTAGATACTTTTTATTTTATTTTATTTTATTTTATTTTATTTTATTTTATTTTCTTGACCCCAAGGATAGAGTAGTAGCCCTCTTTTTACTTATGACTCAATTTCTACCAAGAAACAAGCATTGTAGTCTGTAAACATCTGTTTGGTTATCTCTAAAGCTTACCTGAATTTGTTTTAGATCATTATATATAGCAATATGACCTAAATCGTTACAGCACCTTCACATCATTTGATATTTATACACTCTTTATCCAAAGCAACCTATACTTTTTTTCAACAATAAAACTATTAAACAATAGTATTGGTGCAGTATGTACTTTCTGCAACACTAGTAGAAACAAAACAAACAGTTTTCTCAAACACTAGTCTCACATGGCAAGATCTCTGACTGGCAGAATAAAGTTTGGCCCACTTTGGCAGCTTGTTTAGGCTAAGAACCATCCACTTAGACAGCAAGGAGCTCACTGACCAAGAAACCCTTTGCTGTTAAGTTCATCTGAAAAATGTAATTCTAAAATAAAGCCTTGTTCAGCCTGTCAGTCCAAATCTGATTTTTGTGCAGATCTGATTGGATCTGATCCAATCATAATTAGCAAATACACGTCATGTCAGAATTTCTGGAAATCAGTTTTAGTCAGATCGCTCTGATTGGATTTTGCACAGCTTTTCCAAGTCACATTCTTATGCCATGTAAAACATAAACATGTCAGATGTTGAAAGGAACATGCTGAAAATCAGCTCGGAATTTGGCCCGAACCTAGAATACTCCCCCGAAAAAGTTGCAAAACAGACGTGGGACAGCAGCCAGGAAATGGTGCAGACAATCCCCCACAAATTGCGGAGGGCAAGGCTATTGGTATAGCATTTGTTGGTTGCTGGACCGGGAGGGCTCTCGCATCATCGGACAGGAGTTCGATAGGCTACTCACAGCTTCAGACATGTAAACTCTGAGTTTGAGCACACGCACGAGCACTTGCTTGTAAACGTACTGGTTGCAATCTGAAACATCACCGCTAGAGGCCGCTGAAAACTACATATAGCCCCTTTAATGGCAATGAAAAGGTTATTAGTCAGTTATTGAAATGCCTTATTTTCAATAAGTCACTTTAGTAAATTAATTGATATTTAACCAAAAGTCCATTTGTGTTTTTTTGGCAAAAAAAACTTCTAAGTCCACCTCTTTGGACAACAAGATATAGTAAACAGTTGCAAAATCACTAAAGTATTCCAAAATCACTGGAAACATTGCAGATGATGAAAGCAGAATTTTAAATGAAACCATGAAGAAACTGATCCATACAGTAGGGGAGTAGTGATGCAAGTGACTGCCGCGTCCATTTCTTTTAGCGTTTTACAGCAGCAGAAGGAACACTGTTGTGTTTACTTGCTACTCGCAAAATCCTGTCATCATTGCCACTGGTTGCCACTGTAACGATGGACAAAACGTGATAACTTGCAACCAGTGGTGGGAAGAGTACTGAAAAAATATACTCAAGTAAAAGTACATTTACATTCCAAAAAATGTAGTGTGAGTAGAGTAAAAAGTACTTGTCCAAAAAACTACTTGAGTAAGAATAAAAAAGTAGCTCATTTAAAATTACTCATGAGTAGTGAGTAGTGAGTAGTGAGTACTGAGCTGCGGATTCTACCAGTGGTGGAAAGATTACTGACAAAACATACTCAAGTAAAAGTACCATTACATTCCAAAAAATGTAGTGTGAGTAGAGTAAAAAGTACTTGTCCAGAAAACTACTTGAGTAAGAGTAAAAAAGTAGCTTATTTAAAAGTACTCATGAGAAGTGAGAAGTGAGTATTGAGTACTGAGCTGCGGATTCTACCCCCTTATAATAAACACTGTACACTATAATTAAATAAATTTGAAAACATTGTACATCAGGGTTGTGTACTCGAGACTCGGACTCGGTCTCGGACTCGGTCTCGAGACCATATTTTAATGGTCTCGGTCTTGTCATGGACTCGTGTGCATTTTGACTCGGAATTGACTCGTACTCGAACATATTAGGACTCGGACTTATTCCCGAGTCCACTCGAGTCCCATTCAAAATATTTCATGATTGTTACTGTATGTTAATATTTCTTTAAATTGTTGTTTGATTGAAACGTCCAATGATTGCTGACTTTCTTGTGCGCAACTGCGCATGACTTGAGACTAACGTTCGCGCCACGCAAATGCAGCAGGAGCCTGGTCAGATGTGATGTGGAGCCTCTAGCTCAACTATGTATTGAAAATGTCTGCCTTATCATCCATAATTCAGTTTGCATATAAGAGCCACACAGAATTCGTGTGCAGTAGGACGCGCGACTGAGTCGAATTCGCGTCCACCGCGCCGCGCTAAACGCCCCGGACGCACGTAAACGCTATTTCTTGATATTTCTTGATAATAGTCCGCTGCGAAGTATAATAACACACCGTTGCCATGAAAAACAGAGCGTTGCTATGGACGCAGTTGGAAGCAATATAGCCTAATAGTTTTTAAATCAATAAGCTCCTTTTTAAATCAATATTTTGTCAAATTATTGATTTATTTGGTAGGTAGCCATGTAATAAGCGGGATAATGTATAGCGAGGCGGTTGTTATGAATACAACCCCTTCAGGCTGATTCAAGCTGATTTCACCTCGCTATATATTATCCCTTACATATTTCTCTCTATTATTTGTATTGCAATGTGGACAAGAGCACTTACTGATTGTAATAATTGTAAGTAATAATTGTAATAAAATTACCTTTACACACCACCTACTATGTGGCCTTTTTACCATTACAGTGTACATGATTCCATGGTATATTTGATTTACTGTTTGAGTATGGTGCCAATTTTATTGTTACCACCAAATATTTTACATATTCTTGAAGATATCTTTAGGTCTGGTTTTTTAGACCCAACCTTAGGTTATCCAACCTCTCTGGTCTCGGTCTCGACTCGACTCGGACTCGACTCTCTTTGGTCTCGGTCTCGACTCGGACTCGACTCTCTTTGGTCTCGGTCTCGACTCGGACTCGACCCTCTCTGGTCTCGGTCTCGACTCGGACTCGAGTGAGCTGGTCTCGACTACAACACTGTTGTACATACTGTAATTTAAATTATCTTTTGTTGTCTGTCAGAAAGATACATCTAATATAAAATATAATATAATATAAAAATATCTATCATCCATCTTTTTAAACTGCATCAAAACAACACGGAGAGACTAGTACAGAGATGGGAAGATGAAAGAGTTATTCTCAGTACACTCATAAGGCGGCTGAGCCTCAGCATGCTATTGTTGCACATAAAATATCAATGTTCAGAACTGTGCAAAGAATTAAAAAACCTTTAAAAACGATTCGAGAATTCAGCATCACACACAATGAGATGGGTTAAATAGAGAAATAAAAAAAGAGCAAATTTCTCTAATAAATTATCAGTTTACCTCACCTAATGCACTGAAAAAGGCTAAGATAGTGGGCTAACACTATATTACACTGTAATTCCATGCCATAAAATATGTTACAATTTAAACGTAAAAGCACATTGTCCTAGAAGGGTGGGCATCATCCTTTACATTTTACACGGCTACATTTACTCAAATTTTTATGCGGATAATATAATTTGTATTTTGTAAGGTAAATTTGGCATTAAATAGGGAAGTATTTCCGGGGAAACTTTTTCAAAAGAAACACACACAAACGCTCGTCTCTCTGCAGTCTTAGCGTAGCTGTTTTCAACAGCATCCACAACCGAATGGTTAAAAAAAAAACTTGAAAACTGTTTTAGCTAAATAAAGGCGGATTGTATGAAATGGACCAATCAAAAAACGTTGTTTATTAACGAGCTGTAGTCATGCACTGACAGAAACGCAGTAGGCCTACAAATTAACGCCATGGGTCATTGTGCTATGGTCCTCCAATTTCAGTACAGAAGGTGTTTTTCCACGTTAAAGTCCAACTGAAATCAAAGTTGACCCTATTTACTTTGTTAGCGCATATTACTAGTCTTGTGGTGAAAAATTAATCCGTGCAAGTTAATACACAGAAAAAAAATAGTTTGCCGTCGTAATTTTTAATCAAAGTCTGAAAAGTTATTTCCGGTCTGGAATGGCTGATGACGTAGGTTTGACTGCTTGGGTTGGGAAACGCTTAACCACTCCCCTCAAACCATTAGTCTGCTATGAGTGAGAGATGGAGAGGAGGAGCGCTAGAGTAAAACCCTGCCCTCTGTTCAATATTCCTTTTCACTGGGAAATACGTCACAACACTGGAGAAAAGTCATTTGCAACTTCCGGTTCACACGGACTTTAAGCGTTTTAGAGTATCACCAACACAACACACCTTCACAGCGCGCATTGCGAACTCATAAACTCCTCAAGAGTCAACGAGCTGACGACTTCTCCAAGTGATGCTGAGCGCGAGGGAGTCGCATCAGTGCACAGATCGCGTGACGCACGTCTATCTATAGATAGGAGCGGGAATTCACCGCATTATGAATGTGGCTCTTGAGGAAGTAGTTCACCAAATGTCAGGCCCTGTAGATAGGCTAGCCTCTATAAAACAATTTAGTAAGCAGAAATTTGAAATGTACCTAGCATATTAGGAGAAAGGCGCTGATATCTCGATTGAATTGATGCTTGAAGAATGCACATCCACATCAGCCACGAGTAACAGCAGCGGTTAAAGTTTTCAATGCAGAATTTGATTTGACGACAGTCACGAGACCGATTACTCGATGAAATAACAAGCATGGAACGAGTAATGACAACAAACGGAGGGAAAATAACGGAGTAAAAGTACCGATACATCACTTAAATGTAGGCCTACTCAAGTAAAAGTAGGCTATAAGTACACAACTTTTAAACTACTCCAAAAAGTACAATTTCTGGAAAAAAAAAACACAGTAAAGTGAGCATTTGTAATTCTGTACTTCACACCCCTGCTTGCAGATCGGCAATTGAAAGCCGGCTCAGTCGCACACTGTCATTCATCTTGAAATCATACAATTCAATTTGCATCTTATGATTGTTTTTTGTGGATTTAGGGAATTATGCTGACAAAGGGAAGTGGCATTTAGCTGTTTTCTGGAAATCCAAACATTAGCTTATCGTCCATCGACCTCAAATATGGCTTATCACTTGAAACAAGTAGTAGCAAATCCTCTCGCACTAATGTTAACCTAGATAAATGTGTGCTATTATCAGGCGCATAAGTGTTTGTGTGGAGAGCGCTCTTACTGCATGAAATACAGGAGTCAGCACCATCACTTGCATTTAACTTAAAATGCTGCGTCATTTTTGCTCATTCAGATAAGAGTAATGCTAACTATATAGGGTCTACTTTTATTTCTGTAAACTCACAGTAACAACAAAATGTTGTGCTTTTGTAAAATAATGAAAACAATCAGGATGTGCTTTCTGCAGTCTTGGTCTCAGTCACGTCACAAAACGAACCGAAACTCAGTGTATACTTGCCTCACGGACCGAAAGCTTGAAATATCCACTTTTAAATGAACCAATTCAAATGGAAAATAAATATTCAGAGATTATGTAATCCGTATGAAACGTGCATATAGGCAGCTAGGCGCATCCACTACTGCAGAGATGATGAGTCTACTTAATCTCTGCAGCCATAAACACAGAAAACATTAGCAGTAAATTATTTTTTTGAGTGGTTTAGACAGTCTCCTTCTGTTTTTTCACGACACACTCATAATCATTTGCCTGTGCGCTGTGGCAAGCTTTATGCGTGCGTTTGAGCGCTGATTAGGCTATGTAATCTATTGCCAATTAAAGGCTTGTTATTATGATTTAAGGCTTATTAATATAAACACATGACTAGTTGACTAAACGCTTAAATGAACGAATACTAGTCGACTAGAAATTTATTTTTGTCGAAGGCAGCCCTAAAATAAACCAAGCAAAATGGCTCTGCTGTGCATCCCTGTGTGTTTAATAAGCAGAGTGTACGCACGTTTTGCACCTGTCTATAGGCTCATATTACTAATGCGCCCTTTAAATAATAATAAAAAATACTGCGCCATTGATTTTAGACCAGGTTTTTGTTTCAGTTGCCTCAAAATAGCAACGTGCCAACAATGCGCCTAAACACACCTGGTTTTCAGACCAGCAGGCCCATAGGCGCACAAATGGGCACAAATGCATTTGCTATTTAAACAATGTGGCGCAGGATGTGAAAATGATGACTGCGTCAGGCTGAAACTAGCAAAAACCACTTGCGTCGTGCCTGGTGCTACATTGCGCCAGGTGTATGATAAGGCCCGATATGTTGCACAGTGTGGTGCAGTTCTAAAGTTGAGGATTAATTGTGCATGGTTGTCCTCTCCTATAGCACATCATTTATGTTGTATGTGCTTACGCCAACACAATTGAAAACCAAACGGAAAACATGGAATGGAGTTGTACAGTATGTGGACACAATACACAAACACTGGAGTGACACAAGTGCGGTTGGAGAGTGACAGCACGTGGTCAGATAATGACAGCACTTTCAACAATAAAAAATATTTTTGTGCTGCTTTGTTTGTATGGTTACAAACTTTGGCTTGAACACAGTTTCACTGATGTCTTTAGGATGTTTGAGAACTCTAATATGATATGACAATGTTATTAAAACATGGCATCCTCAAACACAGGCACGTGCATTGTGACGTCTGCACATCTGGAAGAAATTTAAGTTCACAGAGGAGTTTATATTCACTCCACCTAAGAATAGATTAGCGATCTGTTGTTTAAGCAATAACTGGCCAAAGTCACATAATATCTTAAAGTGTTTAGTGCATTACAAATGTGAGTAGTCCGGTGTAAAGGGTGTTAATGTGATGAGTATAGACAGCCAAATATTAATGCTGTTAATGTTAATCCGTTTGTTTACATGTTTCCAGCACATCTGGACCATAAAGCCATAAATTTGCATTTGTTTTGCATTGCATGCGCCAACCCAAAAATACAGACAAATATTTACAGAGACATTCGATACTCACATATATGCAAATAATATCAAGTAGGCTAACCAATTTTGGGCAGTAACTAAAAGTAGTGAAGCTACTAACTGAACTGAAAGTGGCTCAGTAGCTTCAAAATAGTGTAGCCTTTTTCAGAAATATTTCAATATAATTCATATTTTTTTGTCATATTATACTGCACATACAGGATTAAAACCAAGTGAACTGAGGTAATAATCGAATGCCTCTGTGATAGTCTGATTCATTTTAGTTAATCAGTTCATTCGGATAAATACTTAGATTATTAATTTGATATCCTCATTGATAATGTGCCTAAAAATAGCCGTTAGCTGCTTTTTATTAGTATCTTAACATTAGTTGAACTACTTAAACTTTGAAATGTTTCTCCAAAACAGGTCTTGACATGAGACAATCTGGACATGAGACATCCAAGTCGGAAAGTCTATACAGCTGCTTGGGCTGTTGAGACTTTCCATCTCCTGTGAAGTCTGCCAAAGTAATAAATCTGAACTGCACTCAGTGTTTTCAGCCCTTCAGCGGCAAACGACTCTTAGTTATTCCATTCATACTGCAGTTGACCTGCCTGATCTGACTTCAGCAATCAAAATAAACTTTGACAAAGCAGATCCTATGTAACTGACGTAATGTACAGTAGATGTCCAAACATACCCAATGCAAGAGTGTCGTCTCCGAGTTGAGCCACAATTAAATAGTGAATTCCTCCTGAGGATTCGAGGATCCCTGTGCGTCATTTCAAAAAGCTGTGGAAACAACTTTAAGTCTTGGTCTTTTACCAGCACTTAGTAAAAGGAAACATCCATAGAGTTTCAGTCTATTTTAAAGTTCAACCAAATGAGCAAACATGTAAAAAAAACACATGTTCAGTCGAAAGAGGCTAAGCAAAAATCTGACACCTTAGTCCAGGACTTTTTGTCTCCATTTACAGAACCTCATCCTCAGGGTCTGCTGAACAAGAATGTGATGACTAGCTCATGTAGATCATCATCCAAAGCTGACAAATATCTTCTGTAACATGCCAAATAAGGTTAATCAGAAACTCTATCTACTTTCAAAAACTTGCTTTCATAATTCACTCATAAAACTCTATATTTATCTTAAGGGAATCCCTAGGGACACAGTTTAGAGGTTCAAGGTCCTGCTAAGTTTCCATAAGAGTGTTTCTTTGGCTAAATGTTAGATGGGCGGGAAGAAGCAAGAGAAGAGAAAAGAAAGAGAGAGGGGGAGGTGTAGAAAACTGAGCCTGGAGGGTGGTGTGCGGTCACACGCTGCAGCATTTCATATACATGTGCATTGTGAATTGTCTGTGATGGGTGGCTCCTGTTTGCCCGCCAACATCATCAGAGTAACACGCGAACACACACACAGCATGAAGTGAAAACAACACACTCTTGCTGCGGGTGCTGTTCTGACATGCCTATGCTATTGTCTACATACTTCATTTTCATTGCACACTCATTTGTTCCATTTAGCGAGAGAATGACCTGATTTAAACTTATAGAACTTCAGCTTTGCAAAGCGTCCAATCAGAACTTAAGGTCGGAAGCGTGTCTGATCAGAACTTCAATTCAGTACTGTGTCCAATCGTTCATTTTGCTACAATGTTAGTCCGGTGCCATATCCAATCAGAAGTCAGTTTAAAATTGTGTCCGATCACAAATTCAGTCTAGTAATGTGTTCGATCTGTCTTTTGCTACAGTCTGTACTTTAATTTCAGTCCAGTACTGTGTCTGAGTGTCCAATTAGAACTTATTTTGACACTGTGTTCGACTTTATTTTAGTGTTCAAGTGACCATTTTGAACTTCATTTTGGTCAGTTTAAAATTGTGTCTAATCAGAACTTCAGTCCAGTACTGGGTTTCAACACTACTTTCAGTTTGGTTCAATATCCTGTTCAGTCACCTTATTACAGTATGCCTGATCTGGCAATCAGTTTCGTTATCGCCACAGTTAAGTGTCATCAAGCATGCAGTGATTCCTGTAGGAACATGACTCCACTGCCTGGATTAGAGCCATCTAAGAGTCAGGCCTAAATCTGCCCACTTTTCTGATCTGGAATTTTTAGATTTCCTCTTTCTCACAGAGACTGGAATGTACAGACTGTTTTGAAGGGTTTGCAATGAAGTAATATCAAGCTAAATGATAACAGCATTTATTTGATCATATAGTGACCCTTACGGAACAAAAATATAGGGAAAATACAGCTAAATATTATGCGATATATTACTTTATACATTTCCATATACACTGTAAAAACTAAAGGAGCCTCAAATATCCTGTCGGATACTCAAGGAACTTAAAAATGTAATTTAGGTGCCTCAAAGCTCTTTCTCCTATAGTAGGGTTACTGGAGGAGCATTGACAATATTTGAGGTTCTTGCTGGAACTTATGGGGTCCTTTAAGCACTTTGTATTTAGTTCAGAGGTTCTGGAGTCACCTTTTCATTACCATGAGTCCTCAAAGTGCTTTGGGGGAAAATAGAGGAACTTGAATGTGATAAAAGGGTTATTGGAAGATCTTTTAACATTTAAGTGGTTCCTGGAGGATCTCTTATGTTAAAGCCAGCTTCTGGAGGAACCCAGTGGTTCAGTGAGGCCAGAATGATATTATTATTATCCTATTATTACTTAAGTTTGATTCAGTATATATACCCAGGTGAAAAATACGTATAGGCTACTATTAAAAATGAACTTGAGTGTGTTTTTAGTAGGCCTTCAATACAAATATAACCTACTTTAATGCATTTTAATACATTTAACAGTAGCCTACGTCTTTTTCACCTGGGTAGCTTACATTTATTTAGTATAGGCCTATTTTATTGATTAATTTAAACCTTAAACAACAACACTAAATAATAATAATATTAATAAAAAAATTCATTAATTATTATTGAATAAATAATAGTAATAAAATAATATTTTTTACTTCTTCATAAATTATTATTTGAAGAAGAAGAACCAGGAGGATAAAGGTTTTATTCAGTCACGAAACTGCTGCTGTTCCTCTGCTGTCGTCGCTTCAGTGGTGCTCGCGCTGCTCGCGCGCAACAAAGCTCAAAAGTAACGGCTCTCTCCTCATCAAAGCCTGCCGCATCTTCCGCCGTTTGTTCGGCTCTCCGTTCCAAGGTTTGTAAACTCGCCAACGAAATATAAATACTCACTATTCAAACACACACATATATAAACTAAATTTATTATACATTACTACGTTTTTACAGTGTTTACCACTCGTTTATTGCTATGGTTTATTGAACAGTATCTGGTATGAAGGTTTTAGCTGCGATGCAAACTACGTTGATCTAATGAACAAATTGAAATTATTGACTTATTGTCTTAGATTGATTTAAAGTTAGTCATTCAATTCAACATATTCTGTACAACTGTGTCTTCAAATTGCTGATATAACTTACAGCCTAACTAATTTAGCTGATTCCTGCTGTCGTCATTGGCGTTTGTTATGAATAACAAAAGCAGATTAATATAGTTTGGTCTGTTTTTGTTTAGCCTAACTTTACTTACTACAGCCTACAGGTGCCCTCATTCTCTCAGATATCATTTTGAATCCATTTAGTGGTCAATAAATACTATGTTGTGAATAATCAGCTTTGTTATTTTGTTTCCCCAGAACAACCAGTACAATGTTTCAGTGGCAACATTGAATTACAGTAAGTACCTGCACCACATGCAAGTACTTTATTACTATGAACTTTCTCTGTGTGCAGTTGTATTGTTTGACTGTGTACTTGTGTTTTTTAATCAGTTATTCTCTGAAAATCTTCTTCCCTCATGCTCTCAAATCTCATTCATGTTACATTCATGTAATAACACTGGTTTGGAGCCAATAATGCTATGCATTTTTTATAGGCTATAGTACCTTAATCATATGCATTTGAATATAAGACATTTGAACCCTGAATTATAACTTT